>NC_079882.1:6060606-6363636 GCF_029227915.1 Hydractinia symbiolongicarpus | reverse complement strand
ACATGCTAATACCTGTACGATACCGTCCTTACACAAGAAGGATGAAGGTAAACAAACGAAAGATGTTGGTAATTAGACACTACCTGATTAACAAGGTTGATTATCTCCTGACTAATTAAATTAATTAAAATTCCACTGCAGTTAAAATCCGGCGCTTTACTTCAGTATCCGTGCAAAACATGCCTTTTTGCCGTTTCATGTTTTTCTTTGTTTTTGTTGTACCTCTTAAAGGATACGGTCGACTGTCTTGATGTGTTTTAACGTGGACTTTGTTTTGTAATTTCATTTTCCTAAAAAAAAATAATTTCCTTATTTGGCAAACGTAATAGGTATTTAATTTCTATAAAAGCGTCCGCCATCGATGATTCCCAACAATACAGGTTGGACGAACTGAACAGAGGAGAAGACGGTGACGTAAAGATGATCCGAATCACGTCATTGGTTATATCATGTTTGTTATTTGTATCTAAACTGTCCGCACAAGGTTCGTTTGTCTGCTTTTTTCATAAAACCTTCATGTAGTCGTCTAAATGGAACGTCAAAAATGCTTTATAAAATAATTATTTCCATATCATAATTGCCTCATATCTCTTTAGGTTTGTGTCCAAACGAGTTGGTGACGATCATTGATGTATCGGGCACTATTAGCGACGAAAAATTTCAGAGAACTGTCGACTTCACTATTGAAATGATTCAGGCGTTAAATTTACCTTACGATAGAGCTGGTGTCGTGTTGTTCTCTGAGAAAGCCATGACTGCAATCGAGTGCAACGATTTCACGGATAGTATGGCATACAAAAAAAGATTAATGGAATTACGAAGAGATGGTTTAGGAGATTTAACAAACACAAGCGCAGGCCTAATGGAGGGCGAAAGAGTGCTCAGTTCAAATGGGTGTGGTCAAAGATCTAATCTCAGTCAAATCATGGTAGTTATAACTGACGGAAGGGCAAATCGAGGTAAGAACCCTGTTCTAGTAGCGCAGACGATTAGAAGAAAGGCAATACAGATTAATGCTATTGGACTACTTCCTGCAGTAAATGTGGAAGAGTTGGATGGTATTACTGGTGACAAAAATAGAGTATGTATTAAACATTATACTGACTCACTCACTGATTGTGTCCCAAATTTAACAAGAAGGGATTGTGTTAACACAGTAGCTCGTTCTCCTACTTCCACAACAACAACTACAACACCGACTACAAGTACTTCTACTTCTACTTCTACCTCAACGACAACAACCACTACAACAGAACCAACCTCAACCACAACTACAACAGAACCAACCACAACCACCACTACAACAGAACCAACCACAACAACCACCACAACAGAACCGACCACAACCACGACTACAACAGAACCGACCACAACCACGACTACAACAGAACCAACCACAACCACCACAACAGAACCGACAACCACCACCACTACAACCACAACCACCACAACAGAGCCAACCACAACCACCACCACAACAGAACCGACCACAACCACAACCACTACAACAGAAGCGACTACAACCACCACTACAACAGAACCGACTACAACCACAACACAACCGACTACAACCACAACCACAACAGTGTCGACTACAACTTCGACCACTGCATCGACAACCATTCCTACTAAAAAGGGATTTGCACCAACAAAACGCCCAGTGACAACTAAACGCCATTTTACCGCCCATACTACACACAAGCCGATGTTCCGTCGTCATTATTACCGAATTCGCACAACAAAGAAACCTGCGCCAATAAAACCAGTCATGATAACTAAACGCTATTACACTGCCCACACTACACACAGTCCTAGGTTCCGTCGTCGTTATTACCGAATTCGTACAACTAAGAAACCTGCGCCAAAAAAACCAGTTATGATAACTAAGCGCCATTACACCGCTCATACTACAAAAAAGCCCATGTTCCGTCGTCGTTATTACCGAATTCGTTCAACTAAGAAGCCTGCGCCAATGAAACCAGTTGTGATAACTAAGCGCCATTACACCGCTCATAGTACAAACAAGCCGATGTTCCGTCGTCGTTATTACCGAATTCGTACAACTAAGAAGCCTGCGCCAATGAAACCAGTTATGATAACTAAGCGCCATTACACCGCCCACACTACAAACCAGCCTATGTTCCGTCGTCGTTATTACCAGATTCGTACAACAAAGAAACCTGTGCCAATGAAACCAGTTATAATAACTAAACGCCATTACACCGCCCATAGTACACACAAGCCCATGTTCCGTCGTCGCTATTTCCGAATTCGAACAACTCAAAAACCAAATCGACCGCTTGTGCTTCGCTGGCAGATAAAGAAAACTACTTGACCATTCCACCTTTTGAAACAATTTCACAAACCAAAAATTATCCGGACAAGACTTAAAACGCACTCAATATATTAATTCTGACGGGAAATAGTTTGTTCTACTTCTAATTTATGTTAATTATGCTAATTTATTTAAAAAAATGTACATTCTGCTTGATAAAAAAAAATGTTTTTTAAAATATTAGGTTGCGTTATTACTTGATACAAATTAACTTATACGATATAAAATGTCACAACAATAGATAAAGAAGCTCACGACCGCACTTCCACGCGGCCTCAGTCTCAGATCTTTTCTGACATTGTTAAAAATAGCTGCAATCTTTTGGCAGGTTGGTATGGCGGACTATAGACCGGTAGAAATAACGACAATTTGGCAAAAACTATGTACAATTATGTAGGGAATTACATGATATGTGTTAGAAAGAAAAACAAAATTAAAATCAAAATACGAAAAACATAATGTAACAAAAAATACAAAAATACTTGATTCGACTACTGACTTTAAGTACTTTTTTAAGTACTTTTTTAATTTTTAAGTAAAGGCAAACGTGATTAAAAAAGCACGAAAAAATCATACAAATACGTGCTCTTTTTCCCGATACCGATAGTTTCGAATATTAATAAGAAAAGGTCCAGTCCCCTAAAACCATTAAGTACCCTCTTTATCTGAGAGTTTTCTAACTTTTTTATTTTCATCGAGTAAAATTGTGGGTGGGGATATTTCGTCGGGGAAAACTTTCACACTAACAAAATTATTACGCCACACCCTTACGCCACAATTTTTTTCTATTGTGTGTGGTATGCATTCTGCCCCCCTCCCCACTGTCACGTGGGAGAGAAAGCACGCTCCTACTACACTGTGCATTATTCCACATTCTGCTCTCAGCACACTCTGTTTACAATCTGTTCACGATTTGTAAGCTCCAATTCATACCGCAACTGTTGTTTTAGGATAGGAATAGAAAGTGGGAAAATACCGCTGTCATTTTAAGTACGTATTCTACGTATTTTATGATTACTTTATGAATAATACTACAATTTGGAGTTTCCAAACGTTTTTGGCAACTAGAATTCTTATAACTCATTGCTTTACCTATAAACTCAGGAACATAGAAATTTCTATCCTCTAGTATGAACATGGAGATATATTATTTTTTTATATATTTTATATCTCCATGCTATGAACAGAGATATTTTGAAGCTTTTCCATCTTCCTTTGTTCAAATTTTCCGCTCTTCATGCTTGTATTAAGTGTTCGTGAAGAATTTATTCTAAAAAGGTGGATAATGATTCCGCCACTAATAATTAGTGGCAAATACAAATTTTTAAAAATAATTTTTGTCTTTGTGCTAATTAGAGATAAAATCAGTACATTGCTTTTAAGTTGGAAGATTTTGTTGCATAACACATATAATAAAACTAGTAATAGTACAGATTTTAAATTGGGTTTTTTTCTACAATTTCTCTTTTGGCCATGTTATTAGAGTTATACTGAAGATTTTATTTTGTACTTTTTGATAAAAAAATCGCGAAATGTTGAAAAATGAAACGAATGGATCTAATTTTTGTTTTATTACTTTTATCGCAAATATTTCGCGAATTTCACTTTTTAGCGTCATGAATCGTGAATTTTTTTCTACACTAGCAATATGTAGTGGTTTTTCTACACCGCAAAATCTTGTTTTCTCAAAAGTAGCAGAGTTTTTAAAGTGAAACGGTTTAAACGGTTTAATTAGCCTAATGCTTACTATCTAACACTATTGTAAACAATTAAAAAAAGCATTAAAGAAAAGTATCCTACTTATTCAGGAAACCATACTTTTGTTATGCTTCTTCCTTGCTATGTACAAAAATCAAATCTGCATACACGAAATCTAGCAAGGATCAAGTTTCTAATCCTGCATCCACAATTCCAAGTGTTTATTGATGGGTTCCTTAAATATATAATTTTTGTAGCAAAAATTGGATATGCACGTCAAGTGTGCATGTATTTTATGAGGGAGGAGAGAACTGTGTTGTTGAACTACCGTCTTTTAGCAAGTTTTTTAGTTCATTTTAAAATTTATTGTACAGAGAACTACACGGTTTTTATATTAGAAAACAGGTTGTTTAAAAAACTTTTCTCAAATATATGAATTTTTAACATAGTGGAAACCTTTTCCGTAGTGTCAGTAGGGATCAGGGGCAGAGTTTGTGAACTGGTTCTGCCGCGGATTTACGAATTCTGATCCCTGATATACCGTCTAATACTACAGCGTACTTTTCATTAGCTGATATTTTCGTTGCAGCCATGATATTTTTCTATTTGTGCATGTGTCGTCACTAAAACTTTGAGGATCGTCGTAAAAATCATCTAGCTCTGTTCTGCGTGCGTTTGCTATACGCGACGATACGACAGCCCCCAACCCACAAACAGCGTAAAGTACCCGAAGTCTAATACACCTTTTCCGAATTTATTTTCTTTGATGTGCCGCAGCTCATTCTCAACTTTTTTAAAGAAAATGAATGTAATTTTCGAAATCCTCACATGAAAATTGATAAATCGTGAAATTTTCATATTCATACATCAAACAAACAACCTGCTACAACAGTTTTTTTAATTTTGTACTAATTAACCGTTGCTCGAGGCTTATTAGTACAAGTCGAAAATTAAGAAGGCTTTGACCGTAACAATGATGCCACCAAAACAGCATTTTCCCATGTCGGATTAAGTTGAAAATTTATACACACACCAATTTACTGATGCTGAAAATGATGTTAAGGTCAAAACATTAAAATTCCAAAATTTAAAAAAACATGTAATTCGGGAAACGTGTAGTATAATGGTAGTTTATCAGAGTGATGGTGGATATTGCTGTGTGTAGGTAGCTATGTTGTATGTAATCAGTTTTTAGTCATTTTTATTTTCTCGCAATATTATTTTGCATCAGCCTGGCTGCTTAGGACCTTCTTTCACCTCTCCTTTTCAGAACAATCTAATAGAGTGACCATGCCAATAGAATCTCTCTGCTATAGCTCAACAATTCTAAAAAACCTTCAGCTAGCTAGCTATATATTCTCCTTCCCCTACTAGCTGCACAGAGTCTAAGACAAAAGAGGAGCAGTTACAAATTAGACTATGGTAGTCATCATTTAAAATTCTTTTTTCCATAGACTATAAACATGTTATTTTCAGTAACAAAAACTGCTAAAGGCCACCCTAAAGGCCAGGATATATATCTTACAGCGGCTGTATTTGTTAAGGTAAGGTAAGTATGTATTTCGTTTTTTAAGACTGTACATTAAAAGTTTATGCACAATAACAACCATATATAGGCTTTCTCGAGGCTTGCATAAAATATATGTATTATTAACCAAACCATTTTAAATAAAACCTTTACATAAAAACTATAGATAGCTAGCTAGCTAGCTAGCTAGCTAGCTAGCTAGCTAGATAGATAGATAGATAGATAGATAGATAGATAGATAGATAGATGTGCATATTTTACATGGCTAGCCTTACAAATATTGAGAGATATACCCTGTCTATTATTTCCAGGAGGGGCCATGGCTTAGATGGAGAGTCCTAGAGTATTTGATGCTCATTTCGAGCTACGCTGACCCAATTAGGGCCCGCGCTCTACTAGACAACTCCCGGCAACATCCAACGGCCAACACAGTGTGCCAATTTCCCTCACATGGCTTGGGTTAACCCGGGGCTATGGTAACATTCATTCGGCCATGTTGAATCACTGTCAAGAGGAATCGAACCCCGGTCTCCCGCACAGAGTACAAGAGCTATAACCACTAATCTACGGCGCCATAAGGAGCTATAATGCAAAAGAAGAAAATTTTACGCTTTACACAGTTCACTGAGAAAAGTTTGGGGGACATTTTACTTCACTATGAAAATGGTGAAGTAAATTAAATGGTAAGTAAATTAAATTAAAATGCCATCCTATAGCTATGTTAGTGGTAAATGATAGCAAAATCCACCAGGTGTGAATTAAGTTTTTTTGAATTTCTATTACTTTTCAATGTAGCACATGGTCTGTATTTTGTGATTATCTAAACAGCTTTAGCGACGATCTGGAAACTCTGCTTGCTACATAAATTTATGGTTTAACTATATATAGGTCATCCCTCAAAACAACTTTGCGAAAATGCGGTGAACATTGCAAATATTTCCATAGGTTCGAGCAAAAAAGGAATCGGCAGAAACGTCCTAGTTGTATGAGGATTTGTCTTAATCCTGTGTTGTGTTTATTTCAATGTGAGATCTACTGGAATTATTTCTAAAGCCTGTTTTAAGATTAAAATGGTTACAATACTAATTGTCTCAGATGTAGCTGGTGGCTGCTACAAACATCACCATGTATTTTTTCCAATTGTGCAAAAAAGAGACTTGGCATAAGGAAAACTTAGTAAGCAGATCTGTGGGGAGCACATGCATTATTGTTCCAATATACTCTTGCATCAACTGCTGGAGAAACAAAACAACCTTACACAATACTTTTTGACATTGAGTTTGTGGTTAGTCTATGTTAAAATAAATATGACAACTTAGTTTTTGGCAAAAATTCTCTTTTTAGTAAACTTTATGTAATATATTTTTAAATTTTTTGGTATCCTCCACGATTTTTACACCTGCCCAGGCTTTTCAATGTGTAAAATAAATTTGGTTGTGGAGTTATTCTTTAATGCTTTTGAGGTTATATGACTGCATGTTTCTCTTTATGTTTTTTAGTCATTGAAATAAGATAGAATAAAAAGCAATGGATGAAGAAACAGAAGATGATGACTTTGAGTTTGTCCCACTAACCGAAATTTATCATGAGAAAGATACATCAAAATTAATAAGAAATATCAAAGAAAGGGACACAAATGAAAATCCTCAGCATTGGAGTAGAAAAGGGAGGATAAAATGGACATTTACATTATTTTTTGGATGTTTTCTCGCTTACTCATCACGAACAACAATGAGTATTTGTGCAGTTCAAATCGGAAAAGATTTAGGATGGGATAAAAGATTATCAGTAGGTTTTTTTTCTTCTAAAATTTCAAAATTTATTCAATATCTGGAGATGCACATGCAGACTTGTTTACAAGAAATATTGCATGGTTCAAATAACAGTCAGGAAATAATGAGCAAATTTTTTAGTATGTGTAATTGTGAGAGGAAAAGCGAAACAAGTGTTGATTTATTCTTTTTACCACAAAGAACAAGGTCAGCTTTGTTACAACTGCTCAATACAAAATTAATAGTAGGTTTATCAGGTGTCAGTCTTCTTATTGAGTAAAAATAGTGCATTTAAAAGTTTTTATGATTAACTTGTACTGTAAAAAAATATATTTCAAATTTATATTTTGTCCCTCCAAGGTATTCAATTTTTCTAGACTAATATACTTGTGTTTACATGTTTTATCACACTATAGAATTTTGTTTTATTGAAGTTGATGTTGCTATTGCAGTTATAGAATTTCCTGAAATTAGTCTTGCATTCTTGATATTGTCTTAATGTTGTTTCAAGCTAATAAACCAGTAACACCAAATGTTTATTATTAGGGCATTGTATTATCTTCATTTTTCTTTGGATACATCCTGACACAAGTTCTTGGTGGAGTTCTAGCTGATCATTTTGGAGGTGAACGGATGTTGTATATCTCAAGTGGAATTTGGTCTGTGGCAACATTCTCTGTTCCATTTATCACAAGAATATCCTGGTTCCCAGTCACAATTGGAATCATGTTGGCACAAGTTATTTCAGGTGCAGCACAAGGTATAGCATCATGAAATTTTAAAGCAGCATTTACACGATTCAACTCAACGTTGACAAATGTACATGTAAACAGCCTTTCAACTTAATTTTAAAATTCATCAAAGTGCTCTCAGTCATGAAAGAAAAATAAACTCAGGATTACTGATATACCACCCCCGATTTAGCAATATAAAAAAATATAATAAATACAATGGTTTTAAAAATACAAAACCTGTTATAACCCAAAAAATTCTAAACTTTTATCTACTTTTTACATTTCAATATTGCCCTGTCATGCAGCAATAAATCTTTCATTTTCTTTATTTTTCAATAAACTTTGTAACACATATTCCTGAGAAAGTTCTTAAAAGTTTTAAAAACAGTTATTTTAATACATCAAATGGGATACCTGAGGGTCTTATTAACTCTATTTAGCTAAAAGGCAGTGGGTGATTTTGAATTTGTTATGGTGTTCAATGTTCTGTTTTCATTTCCTAATAAAAGTAGATCCTTAGGCCTAGAATTTGGGCCTACAATGAGTATCCAAGAATAAATTTTTTTGATGTCTATGTCCATGTTTGGACATTGTGTTAACCTTGTCAAAACCAAAACTTCCTTAATTATAGTCATCGTTAATAAATTGGGAACTTTAACTAAAGTTGACAATTTTGCAGTAATAAGATAGACAGTTAATGTAGTAAGATTGAAATTTGGAGAAAGATACTTAATGAAAGAAATCAGGAAAGAAGAGCGGTAGTGATGAAATCCCTTTAATTTCAAATAAAGTATAATAACTTTTATATAGGCGTACATTTTCCAGCTATAGCAAGTCTTCTGTCAAAGTCTGTTGCCATCGAGAATCGAAACACAGTTTTTAGCTTCGCTGCTTCTGGTACAGCTGTTGGGTAAATTTATATTTTTGTATTTATTTTTCTTCAAAATATATGCAATATTTTATATCACAAAAGGGAGCATCTTTCAATCGACAAATGTGAAATTGAAATTCTATATTCTTTTTAGAATGATATTTTCTGGTCTAGCTGGATCAGTACTACTCGGTTTTTCTGGATGGCGGAGTGTTTTTTTTCTTACTGGCGGTCTTAGCATCTCTTGGGCACTTCTGGTTGGTATTTTGATATCACGAGAAAATGTTTATAAAGAACGTGAGATAGCAAGTTTTGATAAGAGAGAGTCTGTGCCCTGGGGAAAGTTCCTTTGCTCAAAACCATTTTGGTGAGTGTTTTTTTTGTAACTATATGATTTAATGTTTTTCCTTAAGGTCTTTGTTTTTAGTTTTCTAACTATTTTTTCTAAAATTAAATATCCTAGTTATCCTCTAGTTAATGCTGCATTGGAACTGTTAAAACATATAAATTTTTTTCTTCCTAATTCTGAATTTATTTGAGTAATTTAATGGGTTATTTTAGAGGATTGATGTGCATTTCTGTATGTAAAAAAAGCTTTTAGCAACGTTTTATAGATGTAAACATGTTACATGGTGAACCCCTATGTCAAATAAATTAGAATCGTGTCTGCTATCCAATTTAGCGTGATAGTATATATTGAACATAGCCAACTCTTGTTTTTAGGGCGTTAATGATATGTGCTACATGCGAATCGTTAGTATTTACAAATTTGTTGTCATGGTTACCGACGTATTTTCATGACGAATTTCCAGAAAGCAAGGTAGGTGTGTAATATAATGGAGATGGGTTATTTAGTGGTTTGTGGAGATGAGTCGTCTGTGGAGATGATTTGGTTTAGTTATTCATTGGAAGGTATGCGTTCAATATAGTTTGCTTCTGTGTTTTTCAGGGTTGGTTATTCAACGTGTGTCCATGGATTGCAAGTTTTGTTCTACAAAATGTGTGCGGTATGCTTTCGGATAGAATGGTAGTTGGAGGTAATTCGTTCAGTTGAGACTTCGATAATTGCAGGATAATATAAATTGCACTTCCTTGACAACCCAAGAAATTTTCGCAGCCAATAATAAAAACGTTTTTTCTTTTTTTGAGTGAAGCGTTCAGGGACTTATTTCAAAAGATTATTGTGAAACGTGAATTTTTCCATTCGCTAAATTGAGCTTTCTGGACATATTTTTTTGAAAAGTCGTTATATACACCGACAGTTAATTTCTACGAGTTTATACAGTTTATTGCGCGACTAAAATGTTCTGACTTAAATGTTCATGTAAAATGAAAATACTATAAGGCAACAAGGTAAAGTCAAACCTATTAGCCATCAACAAAAGTGACGCGATCAACGTTTGCCGGACGGGAAGTTTGCCGGGATGATTTTGTCCCACCTTTGGGCTGTTTATATGAGAGGCGGGATCCCGCTCTTATTAATAATTATACTAAAAATCATTTTGTGTTTATATGGAAAACTCACATGTTAAGCAAATACCACAGTATTTTTAATATAAAAGAAGGTTTAAAAACAGAGCAAAGTATGCTCTCCAGTGTATGAACGAACAGAAGAGTCTGCGTTTAATGCATTGTGCTTATCGAAAAAAAATATTCATCAAAACTTGTTTTGAAATTTATTTATTTACATTTACATGATCTAAATAACATGTTATGTACCATCCTTTCATTGCTTGAGAATAAATTGGCAAGAATTTTAAAATGCTTCACATAATGTTGGCTTTTCTCCAGCTCTCGAAACGTCTATTTACGCGTGTAAATCTTGCTTCGTTTATTTTGCTAGGTGTATCAAGAACAAAAGTGCGCAAGATATTTGTGGTAAGTTTTTTTCACAGTATGTTATTTAAACTCACTGGTTGTGCTGTCAAACATCGGGGAATGAACTTTGCTGTTGTAGATTCGAAATCTTTTTCCGTGATATAGTCGTCGTATTTTCCCCGCGATGTTTTTAAGTCACGTGATAAACTTCTTGACTCGTTTAACAGTATAGGACCAATTGAACGAGATCTTGGCCGCGTGTTGTAGTCATTTATGATATAAGTAAGCGAGACTGGAGGTAATGATTGAGCCCTGTTTCGATGGATTAACAAATCCTGTGGGTTGTGCATCCTGGGCAGGTCTATGGATTGGTTAACATCTTCCACTTCTGTTATCGCGACGTCGTCAAAAGAGCGGATGCTTTCCATATCCTCAGCAAAAGCAATCAAAGATTTTCTCGGGATGTCCCTCAATATTCTCCGATTTAGCTTAGGAAGATAAAGGGAAGTTCTCTGTTTACTTCTGGTTTGTTGCTGAGATTGGCTCTCTTTTGACTTGTTATTAGTTTCATATAAAGGTGGCGGTATTATAACCGACGGTTTCCGCTTGTCCGGCACAACCTCTTTTTTCGATGTGTGAACTTTTTTCGCAGTTAATTGTGGTTCTAAATACTTCCCGTTCTCTTTTTCTATCTCAAAATTTATCCATTTTCTTCGCATGTCCTCCATTTGACAATCCATTTGGTACAAATTGATTTTTCTTTCTCTTGCTAAATGTTTTATTTTTTTGGTATAGTTTTGACTTTCGTACATATTCGACGCATAGAGCCTTCCAACGTTCCATCGGTCACGAAATATTAAGGATTCGTAGTACGCTCTCTCTACTGGGGTGCGGTGGCTGCTGCTACTCGCTTCCGTGTTTTTCCTCATCTCAAAACGCCAAAGAAGTCCTCTTCAAAATGTTTTCGTGACCGTTAACATTTCTGTTCCCATTAAGTCGTTTTTTCTCCCGCTTCTCAAATAAATGAAAACTTAACGTTTTTATGTTTTATTTAAATCAAATTACGTTTGACTGTTTGTTTATTTTTTACTCCCACTCAACAAATTTGTAAATAACTATCAGCGTAAGAAATTGTCAACTGAATGATTTTTTTACCAAAATTTTAAATTCACGTTATTAGACCATGGATAGTTTGGCGAGCGCAACAACAGTGTAAATATTGACTTAATTTTTATTATTGTGTTTACATTTTCAATTTATTACTGTTAGAAACACCTATATGAGTTTCGTCACGATTGTATTGTTTTCGTGTTGTAGAGTATGGCCTTAATCTCCACGACGGTATTATGCTTGATATTGAATCAGGTGACTAGCTTTTCATTGGCTTTGCTTTTAATGACATCTATCATTGGTTTACTTGGTTGCAACAGCAGCGGCATTGGGATGAATCCACAAGATTTAGCGCCTAAACACGCAGGGTCGTTGTTCGGAATCATGAACACTTTAGGAGCTATCTCAGGTGGGTAGGTTTTCGTTGCGTTATGAGACGAGTCAGCCAATATTTTAGTTCGGAAAGTTTTTTACCTGTTAGCATTACGCCTGGCTGTATAAAATGTAAAAGTGACCAGAGAAATATTTGCGTTTTAGCGATTGGTTTGAATAGTTCTAGTAATGCGGCACCGTTCTTTATTGTTAACGTATTTTTTGTGAAAGGCTACAGTGGAACTCAGATTTTCAACAGAGGTATTGTTGCCATGCTAGCATACCAAATTCCGTCCCTCTTTCTTCACGGTTCCCACTAGGACTTAATTCGCTCTTTCTAGATAGAAGGTAATCCTAGCGTTATTTAACGTTAGTTATACGAGCGAAAAAAATGAGAGGCTTCAGGTTTATAAAAATATATCGACGTCGTAAGCATTTTGGTTCCAATAATCTTGCGTATTATTTGTATTTTTGTGCAGTAAAAAAATAATTCTCAGTCAAATAATCTAAATCTAAATCCCACACCTTTCACGTATGATCACTTAAAAGATAACTCGTATCCCACGTGATAATATTTTAAGTTGAATTTATAACCATGCAGTGGTAGTAACCAAGAACAGAGAAGGATAAATCTTCCGGAGATAACAGCTTATGCATGGATTTTTTTTCCTACTTTCAGGTATGGCAGGAGTGTATTTGACTGGTCATATATTACACACGACCAAGCAATGGTCATCCGTTTTTCATATGACGTCAGCTGTGTCATTAATTGGCGCTGTTTCTTTTCTGCTATGCGGGACTGGTAGACAGATTGGCTAAGTGAGACAAATCACGAATGTGTGGTCACAAAAGTTAGTTATCATCTTTTTTATGTTCATTTAGTTTTGTAGAATTTTTACCACATTTTCTTTGACGATGTTTAGCAGACGTATTTATACATAGTTTTTTAGGATCAATTAATATTGAAATTTTAAAAATTGATTTACATGTTATTTACCGAGGTTTTATTTCATGCATTAAAAAAAGCAGAAAAAAATATTTTACTTAATTCTTATTATGCATTTTTATATTTATTTATCTTGATAGAATTTATTTATTTATTCCTGCATACTCCACTGCGTTTTGCCATCCTTGAGCTCTTCTTGTTGAAGGGCAAAAGCCTTCGAAAGCTTTTACAAAGAAAATTTTGCGAATATGGAAATGAATTTTCGCGAAACACAAATTATATTTTGCTCGCGAATCGAATAGATTTCGATTTGTCTCGAGAAATGGTTTTAGTGTATAAATGATAAATTTCGTGAATTAGGTGCCCTGAAGGATTTCCCCAGTATCAATTTCGCAAAATGAACGAAAAAATCTTGCCCTAAAGCTAAATCTCCACTGGACGATATTCGCGATGATTTTTGTGACGAGAAGTAGAAACCAATTCAACTTTTCGTCATGACGAAAATCGCGACCAATCAAATTCGAGTATAATGACAATCGTCGTAAAAATCGTCCCGTGCAGATTCGCCTTAAGATTACTGCGGTAAAATTATTAACGCATGTAAAAAAAAGTGTGTTTAAGTATAACAAAGAACGCAGTCAAGTTTGTCGGTTGTTATTTATAACTATAGCCTCTTATATTTTATTGTCATTTTGGTAGTTTTTACCAATCTTCGAAGACCAACGTTTTTTTAACCTGGGCTTAGGCTTTTTAGTAAGAGAGCCCCCTACAATTTTTAGTAACGTAATTTTAGGGGTTATTATGAGGGGGGGGGGGGTTATTATGGGCAGGGTGAGTTTATTTTAAATTTATGGGGTAAGGTGGATGTGTTAGGAAACTTTGTGCAGGATAAATATAACACAGACATAATAATAAAAAATTGTATTTTTTTCAATGAATTATATAAATACATATTTGAGTGTTGTATTTCTTACAAAAATATTGAATCCTTGAAACGAAGGCTATTGTAAAATACAAACCGAGACGATTCCTTAAATCTAAATTAAGAATTTATTGTAAATCGCGAAGAAAACACCCCAGTTCTGCTAGGGGGCGTATTATTGCTACAAAGAAACGATTTTTCTCGCATTCATCAGTTTATCCGCGAAAACTACCCGCTCCCATGTTGGCGAGAGTTTAGACGCGTTACGAGTAACGTAAAGAGGTAAAAAAAATTAGTATATTAGTACCATCAATATCACCATCTAATTGTTTTATAATATTTACTTTCAGTGCGGTACCTAATCACATACGAAGTATTTGTTCTCTTTAACTTTTTATTGCGTTGCAGAATAAATTATAACTCCCAATATAATAGCAATAACAATGACCACTACTGCAATAATACACATTTTCTTTCTTGCGCTTTTCTATAAAAGTAATAATATATTGTAATGGTTATGAATCCTCGGGTGGACATGTTACTACCAAAGTCTAATTAGTACGCCCTTCTAATAATACAGGAACTCGAAATACAGCGTTTATCAGTAAGAAAACCCGGGTCAACTGAAAAAATAGGACATAAGCCGTTCGGGTTTTAATTCAAACTCAGTCTTCCTGTTGTTTTAGCGCCACCCTCGGGTTAGCTTTTTACACTTATAAAATTTATCAGATAAGATAGGACGTACGGGATTTAAAATTTTTGACTCCTGTCATCGAAAAATGATATGGGCTTCGTTTCAAAAGATATAATTTAACTTTCGAAAGTATGAACATGACTTCGTCTCTTACCTGGTATGATTTTGCTCTGACGAGTTGTTTATTACCCTCCTCCACATGCAACGCAGCGTGTTCCACATGACTTTCAATTGAATCTGAAAAGAGAATGTTTGCGTTAAAAAACTTGTCATTTTGGTCAGTTACAATATCTTTAAATATTAAAGTTTACACTATGTTGTATTATGAATAGACGTATTCTCTTGGCGGTGAGAGCACTGCGACTTTTTGGTTGATTCGTCAAATAAATTCTCGTAAAAATATTATTCTGGACTTACCAAAAGCAAATCGAGAATATAATAATTGTTAAAATAACATGCTTTATTCAAAATTTATTTAAATACATCTTAACAGTAAAAAAAAGACCGGTATCAATTTTTAGTCAGTAAAAATATTAGTCACTTGCGCAAACATAGTCACCTTTTGCCTACCTTAAGGGAATTAATTTTCGCGGGAATTAAATTTCGCGGATTTGGCGGTTTTTGGAAAAATCCAAATGTGCTTCATCCGCGAAATTAAATTCCCGCGAAATTTCGAAAACACGTTCATCCGCGAAATTAAATTCCCTTTTTTCCGCGAAATTTCCTAAAAAAAACCCTGCGAAATTAAGTTCCCGCGAAAATTAATTTCCTTAAGGTACTTACTCTTGAAAATACTTGTTGAGTTCGTAAAACACATATTCGAAGAATTTAACTCAAAAGATAAACTGAAAATACCCGTCCTTTCTGTCCTCCTATGTCCTTTGGTTCTTATGAGATTAAAATTGAAAATATCGGTATAAATGGTTGGTTGGGGAAAAAATTGGTACTGAATTTTGGTACAAGCACAACAGTACCAAACAAGTAATAAAATAATTGAGTCAAAATTTAGTCATTTTCATTGACTTCTTTAGGGGGGAAATAATCGGTCTGCAAAAACGGCACAAAATTTACAATCTTAACATCACCTACCGATTGCCTCTCCTTGTTCGTGAACCAAAGCAGCAAGATCTTGAAATATTTCGTTGACGTTCAACATATCTTCCTGAAATCACCAAAAAAATTGTAAAAACAAAAAAAAATAAAGTGCAGCGTCGTGAATGATGGACTTCAAAAAAATTTCCAACCTCGATTTGAAGTATGCGCGCTTCTCTTTCTTTCGCTTGTTCCAATTCTTGCTCATGTAACATCAGTTGTTGTGCACTAAGAGATTTATAATTCATAACCACTTCACACTACATGTTTTATAAAAAAAAAATTCTTTTTCTGCGATAGTGAAATGTTCTGATGCTGAAGTGGACCGCATTATTTGTTTTCAATTCTTCAGCGTTGATGCTTACAACAAACATAAAGTTCACTAGATACCTTTCTTGCTCCTGAATATCAACAAGTTGTTCTTTATCATCATCAACTGCTATGCTAATACTGGACGTATCCTAAAAGAAACAATCAATTGTAACCAGCAATACAGTTTATTGCGCACTAAAGTTCTATTGACGTTTTAAAATGCACACTCTTAATATTCCTGTTTGAAATCTCTTGTGTGTTAAACAACGCTTACTTTTTTCATTAATTTATTTTTCCACTTTAAACAATAAGATTTGGTTAGCTACATGTTTGTGAAGTTACACGATTCTTTGTTACTGAAGATCATCAAAGGATGTTGAAAGTGATGAACTTTTAAAGTAAGCCTGCATAATACCAGGATTGACAAAATGGGAAATCTCACGGCTAAAAAAAAAACTAATGAGCTTTTTTTTTAAGATTTAAAAAAATAAAAATTCCCATTTTTACACTAGAACATTTTGTGATCTGACAAAAGAAAATTCTCCTAATGAAAATAATTATTGGGGGTATTTATTTTCGCGAATTTTTGTCAATTTTGTGAAAATTAGTTTCCGCAAATTTACATTGTTTTTTTTTGGAATGAATTTACACCAATTTTTTTATCTAATTTACCTAGAATTTACCTATATAAAAAATATATATATATATATGTGAATTTTAACTTTAGCAGTCTTTATTTAATATCTCCTACATCCTTGAAAAACAGTATAAATTGAGAAACAAAATGTCATCAAATCGCGAAAATCGTAAAATTTAATTGTCGCAAAATATTAAAACTTGCCAACTTCGCGACAATTAGTTCTCGCGAAAATTAAATTTTATTTCCAAATTACTTCTTGCAAAAATTAATTCTTGAATGATTCAGTAATTTTATTAGAAAAAAAACTACTCTTTCGCCTAACGTGGCTGTTAGAAATAAAGGTATTTTAAAATAAGCAACAAAGAACTCAATGGCCTTGGTCCTACAGATCGAAGTGCACAGACATAAAAAATTTTGCAGTGAAAATTGTTTCCGATGCAAGAAATGAAAAATCTTGAGAAAAGAATGGTGACTGATTTAATAAGGTTTAGAGGAAGGCGTATAAATCTTCTCGAAGTAAAAGATACACATATTATTTTTGTACCTACCTGAGTGAAACTTACTTCTTGCTCGATGTGTGCTTTCATTTTTAATGATAAAACCTAAAATAATTACCAATGTATAATTCACGTAAGCGTAATCGAGACAGTATGACAAAACGAAAGTGTAGCGTTGTATAAAAAGAAACCAAAAACATCTAGTGTTACAAAAAGTATTAATTTCCCCTCTATCACAGAGGGGAAATTACTACTTTTTGTAACACTGAAAATAATTCTGGATGTGTTTTTAAAAAGTATTTTTTCTAAGAATGAGGGATATATTTTTGAGAAATGGGAAATTTTATTTTAACTCCAAGAAGAGCATAGCTTTTATTCGCTACATTTCCACGAATAATAGAATTGATAAAAGGTAAAAACAGATATCAAGGAAATGCCTTTATATTTCTTTTTGCCAAAATTCCTTTCCTTGAAATAGCTAATAAGTATTTTAAATATTTGTGATTGTCCAAAAAAGTACTTACGTTTTGAATGGCGTGGTATCTTGATAGAGCATTTTCGAATTCCTTTCTTAATTTGTTCTGAAGAAGGTTGTACTGACTCTGAAAGCAAACAAATATTCATTGCACAAATATGAATAAAATAAAATAAATATAAAAATTAAAGAAAAATTAATAAATATACATATCGTGGATCATGTCTATCAAATCTCCCAACTCTCGTATATTCTGATATTTCTTTAAATATATTCTTTGTCTCTTTTGCTAATTTGTTCGTTTCTTGTGATAATTTATGACTGAAATGCAGCGAATAAAGTGATTTAAAACAACAAACATCAACAAAACATAAACAACAACTACAACAATAACAACAACAAACACACACAAACAAGCAGACAAAAACACTAACAAACAAACAAACAAACAAACAAACAAACAAACAAACAAACAACATTGCGTTTGCCCTCTGTCCTGTCACTATATAACATGCATTAAAATTATCTAAAGTGACGTCACTATAATAATTAGACACATGGCCAGGTGTAATCAGTCATACCATACATAATGCATGATAATTAAAGAAATAAATCTTTTAATTACATTTTAACTTCGTTTTCCTTTTCATCGACATCATGATCAATTTTCTGTGAGAGGGTTTCAAGTCGAGATACTAAATAATTCAAAATTCATTATAACAAGAACGGTAACAAGGGTTGAGTAAACATGGTGTGGCTGTTACTTTACTTTATGGTATACACATTTGCGTTTTTGAGAAAATGTCTGGTCACTACTGGATGTGTATTTCTTTAGATTTACAGTCAAGGTAATAAAATTCAGTTACTAATGGATAAAATAGATACACAAAAATTGTTTTCTTGACTAGATTCTAGACATTTTTGTCCTTCTGATTTTAGCTCTTTCATTTTATCTCTGTAAATTAGATTTTAAAATAATCCGTGCGATTCTAATTTCAACAGAAAAGGTCAATCAGGAAAAACAAACAAGGAAGAATTTTCTCAGAGCATTCATTCAATATTAACTTTCTTTTCCTGACATTTCTAATGTTTTGACTAATTTTAATTCCTGCCATTTTCTTTGTTTTTCTAGCTATGTTTTCCTGAAACTTCATATTACTTAGAACCTCGGATTACCCTAAAATTGTATATTTAATCACAAAAATATTAATATGAGTGCTTGGTTTCAAGAGCAAATCTGAAACTTAATGCTTGGCAACATTTCAGAGAAATGAAAATAGTTCTGATTGACTATTTAAACCTAAAATTTCTAATGTACCAAGACATTGCTTATTTTTTACAATTCCTGACTTTCTATTCAGCAAAACGAATCTGTACCTTTGAGATTCATCTAATCAACTGTAATTTTTTTCTTATTTTCACCACAATTTTAAAGCTTAAATTCAGGAAGCAGATTAGTGCAAATATAAAATTTACATAAAACGTTTATGAATAAAATTGAAACTGTGGTACTTACCATTTTTATTTACAATAAATATTTTCCCGCTAACACTGTCACACAGACTGTTGAATTTATCTAAAAAGTAAAGTTCAGAATCTTCACACAGAAAAATAAACTAGTAAAATTGCATTCGCCTGATAAATCCCGGCCTGTATAGTCGAATGTATACAAATAAGTACTCAGGGATTAAAATCATTTCCCGAATGATTTTTAAAGTTATTTCTTCACCACTAAAACCCATGAGACTTGTAGTTTTCAAAAATGTTTTCATTTTTGATGAGACGCCAAATGAAAGCAGTTTAATTGCTGCCAAACGAAAACACACGATTTCCTGTAAATCCCAGGCTCGGGCCGTATACAAAGAAGATACAAAGAATGTATACAAAGACAGTATCCAGGGAGTAAACTCATTGCCCAAACGATTTTTAAAATTATTTTTTCACCACTAAAACCCATGAAACTTGTAGTGCATTCACTAACATATGGTATAATACTCTTTATGAGGCAAAATGGCAGCTGCGAGTAGCTACCATTTTGGGTGGTGAATTTTCATGGAATTTTTTACAGGCCAGCGACTAGTATTATAAACTTCCAAAATAATGTAGCCTGTCAGTGATTTCTTTTTTTTAGGGTATGTTTTCTTATGTGCATTGTTAGCATTTGTTTGCAAAACAATGAAAAAATCAATTACTGATTAACTTTGTCTGGGTAAGTTTAAGTCGCTAAATGCTAAATCTTGAATCAACTGTTGTTAGGAGCTGATATGGTACTGTGGTAAGCTATGCAGATAAATTTATTGAACTTACCCTTCTCTCGTGCTGACTGTGTTCGATGATATGAGGCTGCTGTTGAACCATATGAAGGTGCTGCACCAAAATCTCCACGATTCATAATGGGAATGTATATAAATTTAAGTTAAGTTAAAAACTTGGATTTTTCCATAAAAAATATTCTTATCTAAAAGAATTTTTATTTTGGAAAATTAATACACATATGCTCCCTTTATACAGTATAGTATACAAAGCTAGTTGATATAAGCCTGTGAAAAAATCCAATAAGGCAGAAAGACAAGGGGAAAACTGGTCCTAGACATCAGCAATGACCAATTGATGCACAAGTCTTGTTTAGAAATTTGTTTACCAATTCACTCTATTGGGTAGAGCTTGAAATGTTGATTAAGGAAATATATAGTATCACATGCTTTTGATGAACAATTAAAAAAAAAATTGTTTTTTGATCACATCATTAACTGATCTGTTCTGAAATGGGTGTGTTGACTTATCAGCCTTATGACATTGGTTTCAGGTAGCTACACAGATAATGTTATTTTCAAGTTTTTTTCAAGTTACTTGGCCTCAAACTTACAGCTGCACTGCAATGACAGCATACACCAAAAAAAAGTAAACAAATGATGCATACCCGGTTAAAAAGCAAACATGATGGTTTAGCAGTTTTGCAGAATTAATTGAACCCACTGTTTTTGTAAAGAACGTATTTTGTTTAAGCATGCACCTTTTCTTTCTTTTTTTCGATTATGAATGACTTATAGATTAAAAGTGAAATGCAACATAATCTGACAGCACAGATTGTGTGAAGCTAAACTTTTGAAAATTTAGAAATGATTGTTAATTGCACTGCTTTGTGTTGTCAATTTCCTGCCTCGTTCCCAAGGCATGTTGTCTTTTTTTTATATCTAGACATCAAGATAATATTCCCTGATAATTTCCCAATTTGCTGTGAGGAGTCAGGGTACTGTGCATTGATAAAGGCGTTGTATAGGCTGAGATTAACCAAGAAAACATTGTCTTCATAATGAGCAACATTGGAATTTTCATATCGAGATGTCAGGTGGAACTTTTCTCCATCTAGATGTAAAAAAAAAGAGACAACAGGCACTAGGAATGGGGTTAAAAGTTATGTTCTTACTAACTAGGAGGATAACTACTAGGCTGAAAAAAGCTTCAAAAAAAGAACAACACCCTGCAAAACAGATTTTATTGACTGTCATAAAAAAGTATGTACTCACTTTCAACAACATTGTGGCTAAAAAACATCAAAATTGTATGATTTAATCATTTATATGCTCTTTTACCTGTTTTTAGTAACAAGTTATCAACCTCTTCCCTAAATCTCTTTTTCATTATGTTCTGGGACTATGTTTGTTTTCTTGCATGAGGTCCTTATATAAAAAAGGAAAAATAACCCTGGGTACAAGGTTGTCAAGCCATTTCTTGGCATTCATATGTATCCTTCATTTCTATAGTTAGCAATTTTATAAACATTTTTACTGAACGTGACAAGATGCAAATTTAAATCTCGACTGATGAATAATTAAGAGTCTATCGCAATCTTTCACAGAGTCTATGATTTCGCCACCACACTGCTACACTAACCGTGCAGAAATGAAGACCATAAGTGGAGAATATTGTTAACTAAAATGAGGAAAAGTAAAAATAAATAAATAAAAAAACTGCTTCTGAAGTTCCTCTTGAAATACTGGAATAATAAATTGTTGCATTATTGCACATAAATGGCACTCCTTCCTTGTATTCCTTACGTACAATGTGTGAGTGTAAACAACATTTTTCCCAGATCTTAATAGTTTTTTTGTATGCAGAGACAGAAACATGAACAAGAAAACCTAACAAACGAGCCCTGGGGACGAGGTTCTTGAAGGAAGAACCTTTACTGTACTAAAATAACAGCAAAATTTCAGAAATAAACTTTTGCAGTCAAGTCTTTTAAGAAATTTTCATGACTATAAACACCTAACCAAAATTTCAGCGTGAATAAACCAAATTAACCACAAATCATGCTAGGTTTTGAAGACTCTTAAATGACTCTGGTCAGTTGCTAAATAAAAGAACATTTTGGACACAATGAAAACTTAAAACGTCTAGATGTAGCCACTAAGTTTGCGCACATTTAAAGCAGCTAAATAGGGCGATCAGCGATATAAAAATAATTTTTTGAGGAAATGATTTCAAAAATGTGATGGTTCGTTGTACACACGCTTCAAAATTCAAACCGGGCCTGGTCATTATTTTATTTCCCTATTTTTTTACATTTCTCACTATTTTTATAAACAATAGGCCTACTTTTTAACCTGAAATACCAGCAAACAAACCAGATTCTTATAAAAGCGTGATGATAACTAAAATAAACAAAGGGGCGGTGGTGGTTATCCAGACGAGTATTAAGAGTTGATAAAAAAAAAGCAAAATTAGGAAAACAGTTGGGTAGGAAAGCTTTAAATAAATTAAGAATAGTGTACATCTCCAAGTTTTTTCAAAGTAAAAATATAAGGCTATAGTTGAGTTACTTTGTCTATGCCTAATGTTGGCTGGCATAAAAAAGGAAAGCTGGGAAATTTAAGACTTTAATGTACCCGGTCAATGAAGTGGACATTGTGTTCAGTAATTTGAAGTAAAAATTAACACCATGTGCTTGTGAAGTGGTAATCCACATGCGAAAGTATTTCCCATTGTGAGAAACTGCAATCATTAAATCAATGCGAACATAAATCCATGTTGTTGAGATGTATTTTTTACAATTACAGAGTTCCTACTCATTTTGCAAGTATTTTTTAGGAAATTCTTTCAATAAGTGGGGAAAACACATCAAAAATTTAGAAGATTTTAGGAGATTTATTAGATTAATAATTTATAGTGATATTGGATAACTGATGCAGAATATAAATATTTATATTCCACAAAAAAATTCATTATACAATAGAGTTCTCTGAAAGATTTAGGTGAATTTTAGGAGTATTTTCAAAAAATCAGGAAATTTTAGGATATTTTATGATTAATTAAAAGGATTTTATATTTTTAGGATTTTTTTAGGATTTTAAATACCTTTTTTCAAAACTAAAGTAATGTTAATGTATATACTTTCTGACACTAAATTGACAAATTCTATAATATGTTCTGCACGTTAATTTAATTGTCTTTTCAATAATTTGCCGACATTGTTGTTTCTGTTTTCTACACAACAGAATCGTCATTCCTATTTTATTCTGCACACAGAAGCCGGACAGTACTTAGAATTACGATGGCCCCTATGGCTCACTTCTCTTCTCAATAAAAACACTTTTCTTCGTAGTCAAAACACTTCTCCTCTATATAACAACACTTCTCTTCTGTATAAAAAACATCTCTACTTTGATACCCAAAGTTCTCTTCCGTTCGAAACACTTCTCTTCCAAGTGCGAAACACTTCTTCCCAGACTGAATCTGGTCCTTAATATTAAAAATAAAGTTTTCAAAAATTCTTACGGGGGCATATTAACGTTTCTACAAAATTAGATTTTTTGCGGGAAAAACTTTGCGAAATTTCAAGCTATATATTCTTATACGGTCCCAGAAACGTAATATTGCTTTTTTTTTATCTAGTTTCCACTAACTTTGAACTTTTATAATTGCAACCTGTCTTTTGAAAGTTGTGACCAAAAAGATTCGATTCTTTGAGTAGCTGTTGATGTACCAACAATAAAACTGCCAGTGCCAGCATATTCATCATTATGCTGAGATCTTAATGCAAACTGAACAGCTTCCTAAATACAGTTTTCAGTACCATCATCAGACCTTATTCTTGTTGAAAAAATATGTCACATGCCAAGGGAACTGGTCCCTTGTAATAAACCTCACAAAAGGTTAAAACTACGGACCAATGATGTAAAATTGCGGGCCAGATTTTAGAAATCAAGTTGTAAAAAACCACATGCAAAAAAGTGTTAAGTGCAGAAGGGAAGTGTCAAAATACTGAAGAGAAGTGTCAAAATACAGAAGAGAAGTGTTTCGTTATATAGAAGAGAAGTGTTTTTGATTTGGAAGAGGAGTGAGCCATAGGGGCCATCGTATAGAATGCTTTCCAATCACCTATTTTTATGATAAAAAATTGTATATGTTTCGCTCATAAATTCACAGACACACTTAGATGAAATGTTCTGTTAAGGTTCTGGTTAGAATCTATCTAGGAATAACTGCTGACTATTGCATAAATAGTTGAGTAAAAAATAATATAAAAAAATATTTCTAAATATGCTTATTGTAACACCCTCCTCCATTATGAATTATAAGGTTTAGTCATTTAATAATTATTTTTAGCTTTTTAATGATTTCTGATCTCGGAATCTTGTGATGTCACACAGATAATATCTCCTTTGCTCAGTATTCTGTAATGGTGGTTGTCAATGCTTGTGGTTGTGTCTTTTATATTTATGAAATAGCAACATTTCAGGCAGGATAAAAGTTGTTTTCTTAGGTTTTGATATATTCTAACTTTCAGAGCTAAATTTGTTTTTGCTTGGAATGTAACCTTGAAATGAAATTTTTTTCATGCCATAATGGAAAAAGTTTGTTTTGCCTGTCAAAGTTTTTTATTTTGGCCGATGTATTCTATGATTTGCCCTGACTGTAAAAGTTTCCTTTTCTAGAGGCTGGAATTCCTCAGGGGTTTAGGGATCGTCTCCACGATTGTTTCAAAAATAATCGTTTCAATTCGTATAATTTTTTTAGAAACAATCTCTATACGAATTTGAAACAAATAGAAAATATTTTTTGCCAAAAAATCGTTTTAAATTCATTCCAATTCGTTTCAAAATAGTTTAAAATCATTTCATTGTAACAAAAATTGCTTCGTATTTGTTTCCTAATCGTCTCACAATATCCAAATCAAATCGTTTTAACAGTTTGTTAAATTCGTTTCAAAATTCCTTTTAATTTAACACCATTATTATTACTATGTTTATCACATGCATCAAGAATTTTGCTACCACATAGTAAGTTTATTTTAATTTTTATAGTTTTTTGAATCATATTAGTGTCTGTTTTTCTTTCTTTTTTCGGGCATTGTTTGGCCTATGTGGTTTTTTTTGGGGCAAATACTTAATTTTTTGTCAAAACGCCAAACTCGCTCGAAAATGTATGCACTTTTTACGGCATATGCGGTTTACCGGCACCCTCGTAGGTAAATAGTTTTTTTAACCAATCAGATCTTCTAAAAAGAATTATTAGCTAATTGAATTGCTTTATTTTGACAGCCAAAAAAATAAAAACAAAAAAATTATCAAGATAGCAAGTCATCGTAAACATTCGCAATTCATCTTATAACATATTGAAGAAATCTCTATATTCTTGCCCACTATCTATTATAGTGGTTCAATAATTGTAATAATGGCTTATAAAACCTTGGATTAAATAGCTATTTACTTTTTATATCATCAAAGGAGGATATAAGGATACCTTAGTTTCCGTAGTGGCAGTTTCGGATTGTTGATGGATGATGTGCTGTGCTCCTATGAATAACTTTCAGTGGGCTACATATTTTGACCCGTATCCAAAATCTCTATAAGGGTGCAACAACAAACCATGAAAAAAATTATTTTTATTAATTTTGCTGCCTCGTTTGCTAAGAGCGCCACATACGTTTTGGTCATCCAGTGTCTAAGGAACGAAAATAGAAATGCTTTTTCGTTTTAAAAACGTTTCCCACTCCCTCTTTATTTGATAAAAAAAGTTCTAGGCATAGCTATTTTACGTCGAAACCAGGGACCAAGCCCGCTGACCGCTCGTTTCACTGGATGTAAGGAGAGCGAGAAAAAACAACATTGGAGCAAATGGCGTTCGATCGAAAGTAGTTTAGGAGACACAGAGCGAGAGGAGATTCAACATTGAAACATCCCTTTTCTTAGTAAAATTTGTACACAAAACAGTACCTATATATCGTATAAAAAGAAAGTGTAATATTATATGCTATATAACACATGTTTTATACTTTCTTTACTTTTAGGATTAGTTTCTTTTCCGAATAAAATTAAACACTCGCCCAAAATAACTAACTCTAACCAGCTAGCTAGCTACTATTGTAGGTGGTATGACAAGCTATAAAGCCTGCGTAGCTAGCTAGCTACCAGTTTGTTTTTTCCCAATTGTAATTTCAAAACCGATAATGAAGAAGTAGGGCTTGGTTAACATCTCAAAAATATCTACCCCACTGAGTTTCAGCAGAACACTCACACTGTCATTTGGCAATTAATTATTGTTAAGTGAACTTAGCTAACCTTTGCTGTGACATCCATAAATGTTGAAGAACAAAGTTACTAATCATACAGTCTTATTTTTTTACGACTGGCTAAATTTTTTTGTAGAGTGCATTTTAACATCGTTTTTTATCTAGTCTTAGCTATATACTTTTATACTTTTTTTTTTCAAGTCTTTAACATTTTACAAATTTTTAATTTTGCCATAATTTCACTAGTTTCTTTTAATGCTGAAAATACGCTTTACAAGTGTGAATTGAAAGGTGGCAGGTAGAGCCGAAAGCAGGATAGAATGTTCCTGTAATAATGCCTGTTCCACTCATGTGCTCTTAATGGGGGTAATTAAAAACAAAAGTGATTTTACTTTATTTCTCTTTATCAGCTTGCAACCTACTGCGTGCGATTCTAAAAAAATAAATTTTCAAGAAGAAAAAGCAAGAACAAAATCCCTTTACCCCTGTACACAGCACAGGGGCTATTGTTTAGCCTTAGGAACATACAAAGAGCAGGTTCCATCAAACTTTTCGATTGGGAATTTAAACCCATGGGGGGGGGGGGAAAGGGAGTAAAGTCATTAATTAAACTTTGTAACTGCTTGTAGGACAAACAGTATTTAACGTAAATTAAATTACGGAAAGTGGGAGTGCTGCTAATAACCATTATTAACATTACAATGGTAAGGATAGACCATGAAATTCCGTACTAAAATAATTTTTCTTTGCTATTAATTTTACTATTTTACTATTAACTTATTTTGCTTTAGTTATTTCTTAACTTATTTCTCCGAAAGACAATTATAAATATATAATATCCAAATTATAGGATCAAAAAAACGCTAGTGAACAGAACATATAAATATTAGCCGTATTCCATTAACAAAACATTTAAAATTTAATCTGAACAAACTCAATACTTATGGCCTTACTTCACTTAAGTGCTTTATTATTCTCTGTTAATAACGATTTTCTTACTCTCTCTAAAATACCCTTCTAGAGATCAATTTTTCTTTTGTGTTGAATGTTATTCAAATCTATTTATATATTTGCAATCACATTAAGCATATTGAAATGATTTGCTTCTTGTATTGGAGCAGTATAGCAGGTACCATTTTTAGGTGTTGTTGGCATAACCTAGTGCTGATGACTAAATCGATAAATACTGTTAAAATCAGTAAAAAATGTTAAAATTCAATTTGAATGATATTCTTCTTTCTTTTCATTTTTTTTATATGCTACTTTTAAACAATAGGAGGTCACAAAAAATGTGAAAAAAAATTTAAAAAATACAATTAATAAGGGACATGAAACTTTAATCTTAATCGCACGCCTCTCACGAAATGGTCTGATATTTTAAATTGGTAATGTTGGATAAATTTAAATTAGAATAGGTAAACTTTTATCTGTTGCATGCATATGTAATTTCATATACACATTAAACATTTTAGATGAAAATGTTAGTATATTATTGGGATATTTTATGATGATGTGATGTATTCAAATGGTCACAATGCCAGAGGTTTCCACTCAAAAGAGAAACTCAGCAGGGATTAGTCCCACGAAACTGGAACGTCATCAATCTGCCCTTAAAACAACACTGCATGTGTTTCTTCCTAATGGGGAGTTTAGGGCTGTCAAGTTTGGGGATAATTCAGACTTAAAGGTTTGTTTACATTTCATTTTTATTATGATTATTATAATTGATATAATTTTACACACAATTGGACATTCTGATTTCCTTGCCTCATATATGCCTGTTATGAAAGGGATGTTTTGCGAATGCAAGTATTTTTATCTATTTGTACACAGAACAATTTTTGAGTTTGTTGAGGTACAATGTTTATTTCGTAAAATGCATGTTGTGGTTTTAAATACGCTTTATCTAACACTATCATTTATTTTTACTTATCATTTTGTTTTTTGTTTGTGAGTAAGTTATCATTGTATTACTGCTGCTCCATAATATAAAAGAATTCTTAGAGAAATCCAATTATTAACCTGTGACAAGTGCAAGTAGGAGCCTATAGCTTTAATACAAATGACATAAACTCTACTCCCTTATCTGTTAATTGAAATTCCTGATTGGATCCTATAAAGGATCATAAAATGTTATTTTAGGTTCATATTTTAATTCAATATACCCTTTTTAGAGTATAATTGACATCGTCACTCGAAGACTAGGTGCTAATATTTCACTTTCTTCAAAGTTTTATGGTATAAAATTTGAGCATGTGGAAACAAAAGCATTTTTTTGGTTAAATCCGGCTTTGACGATGACTGATGTTAAAAATAAATTTGAAAATGAACACAAAGATGAAAAATGGAGGTATGCTTTTTTGCAGATGTGTAAAGTTAAATTAATATTCTCCCAGTATAGTTAAGCTTATATTCCTTTCTAGATATAACTTGCGGATTCGTTATTTACCAATTGTTTTCAAAGACCTGTATACCATTGATAAAACAACATTTTATTTTTTGTATGACCAGGTAATTTGTTTTTTAAAGTTTTAGTTTCACTGCATTGATTTAAAGGGATCCCAAGGTACTTTTACAAGTTGGACTCATCTAAAAGATTTGCATGAGAAATGCTAAATGATATATTTACTTTTTGTTAAAACTTCATGTAACTACAGATATAGCTTTTTAAATATTTATTTTTCTTGTCGCTCAACCGCCATTTTGGTTATATTCAACCTTCTTCTTTGTTAAAAAAATTTCATTCTAGCTCCATTCTTTTGTAGTGGCACGTGACCTTGTTATGTATTGTTTCAGTAGTGCTTTAATTATCACTTACTTAGTCAGAACATATACCTCGCACAGCAAAATGAAACGAAAGCTTTCTACGAACAATTATTTTTTTAAAAAAAATACAAATAATTCCGCATATGTTCTCACATAGCTGAGCAACCAAACGAAAAATAAAATTTGCATGATTTTTATTTCAAAGGACTTTTTATTTGAGACGCAAGTTGTGCATGATTTTATTTCAAAGGACTTTTATTTGAAACGCAGATTGTGAAAGTTACTGATCATTCAACATGTCACACATTTGTGTATGGTTTTTATTTCAAAAGGATATATTCTGGAAGTCAAATATAAGTAACAAAATATCAAGGTGTGACTATAAACCCATAAAAAGTTATAGAAAAAGTTAAAGAAGGAAGGGAGAGGAGGCTGCATCACCCCTCCCCCTCCAGCACGAATAGGATTTAAGGTGGTTACAACCTTTGTGATTTAAGATGCCACTCGCACTTGCCGAGGTAATTACCAACATATTTTCAAAACATGTACCTTCGCGTCGGCAATTATTTGACGTGGTAAGATCGCACATAAAAAGTCCCTAGGCCTTGTGCGATCAGACGTGTAAAAAATAGCCAAAGATATAACAACAGAAAAAAGTATTTGTTTTCCACAGCATAGTTCAGTTGCCTCCTACGGTAATGCACGAACAACAAACTCTTAGCAAAAAAAACACTTATAATAATTGCTGCGCTTTAACTGCATCATTAAAAACAGTTTGTCACCAACGTAGTTTGATTAAATATATTTAATAAAATGTCGTTTTTTTTGTGTTGAACTTTAATATTTACGCAATTAACTATTATTATTATTGTAATTTCTTATTTTTTTTGCTTTTCTCTGGTAAAAATAATATTTTTATTTAGGAGGTAGCTAAAACATTTTTTGTGTTTTTTTAAGTTTAAAAATTTAGAAGCTGCCACAGTATTCTAATAACTGCGAATATACCTACAGCAGTTAATTGTCGATGCTAAAAATGGCCAATTATAAGGGTCTCGTTGGACATTAATGTATGATGTATGCTTTTAAAAGGTCTAATCATGGAGGTGTAGAGCAGCGTTGATGTTAGACAGGATAACTGTCTCTCTTTTTTGCTCTCGTGCTTCAATGTCTGTCCCGCTTTTGTAACCCTGCTTATTTTAACGCGCTATCGCTAAAGGGAAAAATGATGAGTTTAGTTTAATAGACTACGTTGATGTTACATATTGGAAGAATGTCATAAAAACAAATTTAATTAGACAGTAAATTCTGCCTCTCTCTGTATTGTGGGATGAATTAAAGTAGTATTCTTTTCTATTAATTTTTTAATAAAAAATATATCCATCTACGGAGTAACTTAGGCAACCTTGTCCCCTAGGTCGACAGGTTATAGATCAGTAATTTTTGCAACCTGTTTGTTGAAATAAATTCTTTTAAATTTGAAAAAAAAAAAAACATGCACACACCTGCTGGTAATGTATTATTTTGTTGTCAAATCGTTCGTACAGAGATCAATGTGGAAAGTATGTTAATTTTTTTTAACTTTGTTGCAATAGTATATTAATTGTTTTTGGCTATGAAAGTCATTAATAATAACGAGTGAAAGTCATTAATTTGTGAGCGCTACTGAAATACTAAGAATAGGGTCACGTGCCACTGAAAAGGACTGGAGCTAGTCAAGGCGGCAAGAAAAACAAATATTTAAAAAACAATATCTGGGGTTACATGAAGTTTTAACAAAAAGTAAATATGTCATTGGGAATTTCTTATGAAAATCTTTCAGGTAAGTCCAACTTGTAAAAGTACCTCGGTATCCCTTTAATGACTTAACTTTGTTTATGTTTTTGCTCTATTGACCACCCTTCTAATAATTTTTGATAAAGAAGTCTGCATATTAAACATGAAACATGGAATTTTAGAACCACCAATTGGACTTTTTTTCTTTCTAAAACTATCTGTCACTATTTTTTGCGTAATGGTTACTGAAACGATCACTGTCAAAAATGCGTGACATTTGCAAGGCAACAATTTCTGGGTATTTTTTGCATTATATGCTATAAGTGTGGCTTACATTAATAAAAAAGCGAAAATTTGCTGAGTTGGTAGAATTTTTCAATATACATAGGCCTAGTAACTTTTTACCTCAATTATGGGATTTCTACTAGCATAAAACCTGAAATTGTATAATCTTACAGGAAAGTAATGTTATATGTGCATTTATGTGGCTTCAATGCGAAAACAATTCATAGCTGTAACACTTGAATTCTAATCCGTTTAAGTTAATAAGGTTTAAGCATTAAACTATGTACTTCAAGAGAACTATCAAAGAAAAAATCCTGCTACAAGGGTTGTGTTATTATTTTTGGTATACAGTCTAAAGATTTTGCAGCCAATTTCAACAAATGCATCTACCAATAATAAATAAACTATAACAATTGTATTTATACAACAAATGGATTGAGCTCTACATTAGCAAACATTAGCAGCAATGTTAAAACAAATGAAATATATTAAAAATGGATACAAAGAAAACATCTGTAAACTACACCATATGTATTTAAATGGCTTTATGTAAAAGGTTGTGGCTTGATGATGTCCCAAGACAAGTACTATAGATGATTTTTGAAGTAAATATGCAGCCTCAATTTTTTACTTGTAAATGTTTCATACTGATGGTAGCCCATAAACTGCACTCAATGTTATAAATGTTATGAAAACCAACTAGCAGGTACTATCAATAAAGGATAAATATGTGCTAGGGTTCATTTACAATATCAGGAAAAGTAAATTAAAATTCTCATGTCATAAAAAAGGCATTGCAAGCCTCTGAAGATCACGTGAACATGATTTATTTCTATACCAATTCTCAGCTGAAATGTTCATGAAAAAGTGAGTACACTTCTCATACTATAAAATTTTTTTAAGAAAATCACGTTTTCTCACATCGAACCTTGCCAGCAACACTTTCATACATTTTATGTTTAATTTCATTTTGGGTCAACGTTTAGTTGGAATTTTAATGAAGACATTCATTAGGAAGATACAAGCTTTTAAATTGGCTTCCTGTTGTTGGCCACATAAAAATTGCAGCCACATTTTTTCACATGAAACAAACAGTCGTAAAACATTCCTATGGAAGCCACTTCTTTTTTGTTTTAAAGGTGCATTCCATTGCTAAGTCACTATATAAAAGTGTAAGCTACATAGTATCACACTAGCATCTCTTCTTTGAAGACCTTGCTCAAATGTCACAAAATAGGGGTTTGTTTTTGACAGTGATCATACCCTAGCCTTCCCCACTTCCGCGAAGTCTTTCCATTTCCCTTACCGAGGCTTATTCATGCATTTACATAAATTTTGTTGCTATTATATTTTAACAGATTCGCACAGATTATATGAAAAATATAGCAGAAACTGTTGAAACAAGTTTGGCTTTTCAATTGGGAGTGCTGGAAATGAAGCGCTTTTTTAACAACATGCCACAATCTGCCTTGGATAAAAAATCAAATTTGGATTTTATTGAGTATGTTGTAATATTAAAGTTACTGTAAAATATGTTAAATATGTAATGTTTTCATATTGTTATGCGGTGTAGCTTAATTTTAGTTGTAAAAATAAAAGTAGAAAAATTTAAAACCAAAAATTTATTTTAGGAAGGAAATTGGTTTAGAAAGGTTTCTGCCAAATACAGTACTGGATCATATGAAAGTTAGTGTTTTTTAAAATTTTCTTTTATTTTTGCACAGTAAATATAATCGTTTTTTCCATTTTTAGTTTGTGGCTAATAGTTAAGTTGGGTTATATTAAATTCACAAACACCAACTATACTATACTCCACAGTTAAGGTTTCATTTTTGCAATATCTAAGTTTTGCTTTTCACATTCTATAATATGTCTACATTGTAGAGCTATCTCTATCACAACTCTGTAGGACGCAGTAGGGAAATACTTCATGTTGATGTCATCAGTTAAAGCCATTTAAGATTTGTGTCTAATGATCCTGAGCCTGTGATCATAAGTCTTAAGTCCATCTGTGACTTGTATACCTAATTCAGAAAAAAATAAGATCTTTAAAATTTAATACTTTTTTTAGTTTTAATGTTTTTTTTATTTTAATATATCTTATTCCTTAAATAAAAATGCCAGTTATATATTATATAATTATTGATCATAAGTTTTTCTTTTGTTATTATCTTGTAGAACAAAGACATACGCAAGAAAATACAGACGCTTTTCAAGCAATATGCAGATTACAAAGAAGATTTTTGTTGCTTCGAATTTTATAAGTTATTATTGAGTGTACATAGATTTGACTTAGAAGCATATAAATGCTCCCTAGGGGTAAGTTATATTTAATAATAAACCTGCATGTTTAGCTGCACTTCAACTGCTTGTTTTTTTAGAACTTTTTTTATTAACTATTTGTATTCTTGATGTTTTTTATATGAATTTTTACAGAGTGTATGGTCAATTGCAGTAGATGTTGTTATTGGTCCTAATGATGGAATTAGCTACAGACCTGAACAGGGGTCGAAAGTAAGAAATAATAAAGCAATAAATTTATATTAAATTCTGCAATGTAATGTTTCTGATGGATTTTTTACCCCTGTTTAGATCACAAACATGGCACATTTTAAAGATATCCGTTCTATATATACATCTAAAGTTGGTGCCATGCCTGGAAAAGCAAACTTAAATATACAAGTGGAAGGAAATAATGAGGTAAGGTATATCAAAGTGTAAATGAAGAATTGTTATTGTACCAAACATTGTTTGATCGATTTCCAGGTTTCATTCAAATTTGGTCTGGCATTGTTTTTATAAGCTGGACATTACTGCCATACAGGGTGGTTACTATACTAGCAAAGAAACACATGTGAGCCTGAAATATAAGAGGAAATTATAGCATGTGCACATATTAATTCTTTAAGGTCCCAGTGCTTTGTCTAGCAATGTAAGCATAACATATTGTTATTGGTTTGCATACCCTAAGTATACTGGGGAGGGGGGATTCTGCCCCAATTACCCCCTCCCCTTGTCTGTTTTTTGTTTATAATTTTGTTTCTCTTAATGTTTTATAACTATGATATACTTAATAAGGGGCTATTTCTTTTGCACACGAGTCTGAATTCTGGATGCTCCAAGTGCTCAATTTTTCATTTCTTTGGTAATTTGGGGCAGTCAGAATGTTACTACTGTCTAAGCCTTCTAGCCCATTTCTTTGGGTTTTTTGTTTTGTTGATGAAACCCTTGCAATAAGAAGACATTTGGAATATTTTGCATTGATTAAAAAAGCACAGGGGATCCGAACTACTTATGTAAAAAACATAACTAAATTAGATACTTTACAGAATAGATTAAGTTAAATCTACTTTGATTTCATAATTATGCGAGAAAGCTAAGCATACATCTTTAAATTATGTAACAGATTTTGGAGATTTGAATTTGTGCTGTTTCTTTGGTCACTGGAGTACTTTGAGCTGTTGGAGTATACAGATTTGAATCTTAGGCGTGAAAGAAATAGCCCATAAGTTTTCATAAATATCTATTACATGCTGTCAAGTTTTTAGATACCATACCTCAAAAAGCCTGGTTATTAATCAAAAGTAGCCTTTAAATTTCAATAAAATCCCTGCAATCAGTCAAATGTAATAACTTTATGTTATGGTTAAGATTGCCACTTCAAACTTACACCATAACCCAATCACATCATAGGGGAAGTATTGTACGAAATTTTGACACATGACAAACCCAATTTTCATCTTTTTTCTCTTCTTTTTTTGACTAGGTAAAAGTTAGAAGATACCTCAACTTTTAAAAACTAAGGTTTAAGTAGACAGTGTATTTTGGACAAATTTTAAGCTTTTGATGAGGTCACAGAAAAGGTGCTAACATCATCAAAAACATATTGATATTATTTTGTTCCCTTTATAAATACTACAACTGTGCAAGTGTGATTATGGTTTATTATATATGGTTTAAGTTCTTGCAATGAAAAAAAAATTAACCGTAGTAATTACATTGTTATAGCCACTCGTTTTTCTGGTTGATCCGATTTCAAAAGCTACAGAACTTGCAGATTTGATTGATGGTTACTGTAGTATTGTTAGTTTTCATCAACCAAAGTCATTAATAATAAAACGTGCTGGTATGTTATGCATTGTTTGCTTATATTTGCGTCTCTATCTACTTTTTTGATTGTTTGTTTTTAATTTTGTTTAATTTTTGTGTATACTTTAGATAGTTATCGAACGTTGCCGTCAGTGCCTAAAGTTGCAGACAGGTAAGAATATTTATATCAGGCTGAATATAAAAGAAGCTCTGTATGTTTTGGGGTGCTATGATGTTAACTCTGTGTATCACACCAAATTTCAAGTTGCTACCTTTTTCTTTGTTTTTTTATTTACAAAAAATAATAGGTATGATTGATTGCAGCAACTAGTTGCTCAGACCAATCAGAGCGACTTATTTTACGCAATAGTTCAAACAAGATCTTTGTTCGCCTGTAAGCATAAAGTAATGAATACACTATTATAGCATAGTCATATTTAATTTTCCTGCAACTCCTGCTCTCTGTAGCAAAGTCTACAGAAAGTGCTAAAATTGTGAAGTTGTTTTAAGAGATTTACAGTTTAACTTGAAATATTTTCGCTTATTTTTTATATCAGCATTATTTAAAGCCTCTTAGGTCTTGCTTTATAGCAAAATTATATAAAGTTGCCAAAACATGCCAAACTCAAGGTGTTTTGGAAATTTGTGAATTACAACACGATACGAGGTCTAGGATTCTAGGATTTAATACTCATGCCCAAATGTAAACAAAAACATACCAGGACAGTCAATAAATCTCTCAAAGAAGTCTATACTTGCAGAAAAATGAAATATGGCGAGTTAATTCCGAAAAAGGGGTCAAAATAAGGAAATTTTATTTTGCGGAATAGGTTTTCATGGAAGTTCCAAACTAATGAACATTTTAAATACAATCACATCCTACAGTCTTCTGTTATGAAATTGTAAGCAAAAACTTAATGTATCTGTTAATGTATCCGAAAATATTCTGAATTGCACAGATTACCTGTCATTGGATTAATAAATTTTGGACTTTCACCCAAGCTTAGAATACAGTAGATGATGCAGCCACCCAGCTATATTCAACATAAGAAAAACATGTAAAGATTTTATATAGATAAAACTATATAGAGAGCTTTTCATCTAATCATCATAAATTTAGTTTTTCTTTATTTAGCTCAAGTTTTTATAGTTTCACTTTTTGTTTCCAAAATCTACTGAGCTAGACTAAACAGCTCAAGTTGTCGCAAGTTTTTTGTTTTTTTTTGAGTAAAAAGCTTATGCTATCCGTAAGTAAATATTGATTAAAAACACTATTTGTGTTGGTTCGTTAACAAAAAAAAAATAAGCTATGATTAGGAAGATTCATAACACGTTTAAAATTTAATGTTTTCTAATGTCTGCACTCACTCTTCCAAATAATGAAGGAATGATTTAAGCAGACCTTGCAGCTTTTATTTGGTTTGTTGTTATTATTAAATATTGGTTATAAAATACAGAAAAATTTAAGCTCCATTTTTTAGCAGCATTGTTATGATTTTATACAGTACAGTACAGTATTTTATGCAGTCATGATTTAATAAGAAGTATGACTTTGTGCATTCGATTTTGTGGCAGAAAAATCCACTTAGGCAGAAAAAAAAAGGGATTATAGAAACGACCCAAAATATGTGTTGACAAATACCATTTAAGACTTACCTGAAAGTAAAGTTTTTAATTCTGAAAATATTTTATGCCACCAGGTGATTTTACAATTTCTAAACTTTTTACTTTTTTTCAGTGATAGTTCGAACACAAGCTCTGTTAGCATCATCAACCCACGCCTGTCGCAAGGTTCTTTGTTGTACAATAACAGTAAAAACGGAGGTATCAGATATGTTGTCTTGTTTTTTTCCCTTGATTTTACTCTTAAGGCAAAAAACACTTAAAGAGAATGTAAAACTGATGTTAAAATTAATGTTTTCTCTTTAAGATTTTAATGATTATGCAGAAATTGCGGATGATGATGATGAAAGTGATTATGCACACCCAATGTCAGGTAATTCGCACCATCAACGAGTCAAACATTAACAAGGATTATAAAGAAAAATGAAACTAATTTGGAATTTTAAAATGACTTTTTATGATTATTTATGTTTCTAAAGTCATATTTCTTGTGTGATGTTTTGGTATTGTTTTTTGTGATGCATGACTTCACCTTACATTTGTTTCATTTCTCTAAAGCAAAAGACTATGAAGTGGCTAGAGATGATTTGACATTAGATGAAATCATAGGTCAAGGTCAATTTGGTGATGTTTATCAAGGCACTTTCAAATCAAAAGTAAGCAGACTTACGTTTAAGATAGATAATAAAGCTGTGTGGAATAAAGTTGTTATTTGAATGTTTTTCTGTGCCAAATAATTGTTGACAACATTATGCATTTTTTGACTAATTTTAGCCAAATACTGTTGTCACAGAACAGATTGGGTATCACCAGAATATTTTCTATTTGTTTGACTTATTTTGTACAAACTTGTTTGCAATCAAACCTATACATAAAGTATCAATGTTTGGTTTAAGGAGCAAAATTTTGTTGCATAACCCTTTTTTACTTAAATTATAAGGTAGCATTTTAATTAAAGCCGATGGCCAACATTAAATCAAGGCACAAATATTAAGCAATGCCAGTGTGTTAGTGGTAGGCATAATGTCATGTCACTAACCAAGTGACGTGACATTATGTTATTGTAAGCTGTGACTGCAATGTTATCAAGCTTTCAATACGAAACTTGTTCTAAAAAGCAGGAAAATGGTAGTCTAGCCAGAATCCTAATTTTAAAATATAAAGTTTTTGTTTACAGAAAGTTATTTAGAAAGTTATAATTAATTTCATGACAATGAGTTATTTGTGTTTGCAAATTTTTTAGTGTTACTGACTTTTAAAACAATGAGTTTAATAATTTATGATCAGACATTTTTATTTTTCTTATTTTGCCACAAAGTAATAGAACTGCACCAAACTGTTTTATATATACTGTATGTATTTTACTCTTGTCATATAAACAAATTTGAATGTAGATTCCAGTACCTAACGACCGTTAAAACATAAACATCAAGCTTTTAAAAAAAGTTTCTAATAGTGTATAATAATAAATATTATATTCCTTTTTATGCCTTGAACAATTATGTATGTAGCTAATACAGCTTCACAACAATGGTGTGTACGCAAAACACAAAGCAATAACGTGGTCAACGAATGTAAAGCTGTTGACTATTTTAAAACTAGTAATCATGCATCACTTACCTTTCTGTTTCATGTTTAGATTAGTTCTGCTGAGATCCCTGTTGCAGTCAAAACGTATAAAATTGAACTTGACAAAGAGCAAGAAGATGGTACAAGAGCAGAAAAGTTTCTTGAAGAAGCTTGTAAGTTTTAATCACAAGTTTTGTTTTTTAATTAACTGTTACAATTTACTGCCCACCAGGCACGTGCTTGATTATTAAATTTGTTTCTATAATTTCTTTTTGTTAGATCTGATGCAACAATTTGATCATCCACATGTTATTAAGCTAATTGGAATTGTATCAGACAGCCCAAGTTATATTATTATGGAGCTGGCTTCCTATGGGGAGGTTTGTATTGTTATGGAAAAACTTTTCTAAATAACAAAAAACAGCACAACTCAAAATTAAAGTGTTGATAACACGTTTGTATTCATTTTTCTTAGCTACGTTCATACCTACAACAGTACAGAACTCAAACAGAATCTGAAAGGTTGCTGACATACATATATCAACTTTGTACAGCGTTGTCTTATTTAGAAAGTAGAAATTTTGTTCATAGGTAAGCAACAGTTCATTGATACATTTTTATCTGATGTTTTGCATTGAAGAAACACTCAAAAGTTTATTTGAAGGGGTATTTACAAAAGGGGTGTTCATCAAATCATCATAATAGATTCTGTTAGTTGTAACATAGTTTATTTTTTTTAAAATAGAAATGATAAATTAAGTTTAAATGCCATGATGATTATTTTTGTTATTATAGAGACATAGCAGCTAGAAATATACTTGTAGCAGACCCCCATACAATTAAACTTGCGGATTTTGGACTTTCTCGATGGATTGATGAAGAGCAGTCATATTATAAAGGTATTTTCGTGAAACTTTTACCAGAATTTTTGGCATTAAATGCCTCCTCTACTTTTTGTAGTTTGTGCAATAAATCTGTGAGTTTTAACTACTTTTAACCAACTTTATTTTATGCATGTTAATTGTTTTGATGAGAAAAATTATTAAAATTAATATAGTTTTACACACCTACATTTTTAGCGTCTAAGGGCAAATTACCTATAAAATGGATGGCTCCAGAATCGATAAACTTTCGTCGTTTCTCATCTGCATCAGATGTATGGATGTTTGGTGTTTGTTGTTGGGAAATACTCATGTACGGTGTTAAGCCTTTCCAAGGTGTTCCTAATGAGAAAGTAATTGGAAAAATAGAGAACGGTGAAAGGTTACCACTGCCTCCAAATTGTGCACCGACTCTGTATCATCTGATGACAGAATGTTGGCATTATGAACCATCAAAGAGACCCACTTTTCAAGAGCTGAAATCAAGATTATCGTAAGTGAGCTTATTAAAGAACGGTGTTTGTTTGTTTGTTATTTGGGGTGGGTGGGATTGAAAGTTTTTTGAAATAAATTACTTGTTTATTATTATCAGGCAAATAAAATACGAAGAAAGTTTTTCAGGCCAGGAAAGAAAGAAAAAAGAAGACAGAAGAATTAAAATGAATTCATTTGGTAATGTTTTAATTATTATTATATTAAAAGAAGATAATTTTATTTTTTTTGGAAATTTAAATTGTGTTTTGTAATTTTTTATCATTCTTATTTACTTCTTTTTTATAAATTATTTATTCCTGATAACAAGCGAATAACAAACATCTTTAAAAGAAGAACTCAGATTAAATAAATTAATAAAAAGAAAGAGAATTCCAATATTTCAATCCTAAAATTGTTTTTGGCATAGTTATTGTAAAAATCGTTGTATCTGTCATTGCAAATTTAAAGGCTTCTACAATAAAAATTAAGTGATAAATACTATTTTCTTGAATGTAAACAATTTTTAGCTATTACTCATCCTTAGCATGTATCACTTATTCTTTTTATACAAATAAGCTAATTAACCGATAATTGGATGACAGATAAACTCAACGTAGTACGGTCTAATTAATTAATATGTGGTGGATTACTGCCAATACAGTAGAGTACCACGAGGCTTAACCGTAATTAGAGGATACTATTATTTACCATAATTTAGTTTGTGTGCATCTTGTTACCATGATTCAAGATGTTGAATTGTTACATACCAGAGATTAGTTTTTATTTAGTAGTTATCACTGAATTGATTCCATGTCACTTAGCTTAGTGGTTTGGCAGCCATGTTTATTGCTTTGTCTATCTAATTAATTAGAAGGTTTTTTCTTCTGATTTTATCTCTGTCTTCTGGCATTGTATATGTGTTTTTCATTCTTTTTATAACAACTAAGAAAGTATTGCAAAATCGTGCCTTTATGCTTTGAGAGATGTATTCCTCCATGTTTTGCACTTTTCTTCAGAAAAATAGAGAAAATCAGTAAAAGTTCAGCTTTGCTATTGTTCTTATTTTGCTCTTATTTCTTACTTTTCTCCTGCCTCATATTCTTATAAAAGTGTTCTTAAAGAACAAAATTTAAGCATTTTACACGAAACTTTTTTTAGCACCGTAGAAAAGTTGTTTTTCCTTCACTCACTTTCCTTTGCAGGCACACAGAGGAACAAAAAATGTTTTATGATATCAAAAAAATTTTCAGTGCACTATATACTTTTTTCGTCAATTATTTAGCTCAGTTGTTTTGTATTTCAAGATAAATTTAAATTTGTTTAAAAATTATATTTTTTGTTGAGTATCTATGAATATGTTATAGGGAGTGACGAAGCATTTGCTCCACCGAAGGTATGTTTTTTTAAACTGTTGTTCATTTGAATTGTTGTGATGCATATCTAACTAATTGTCTTGGTGATAATCTTGATAACTCGTTGTAAGACCATACAATATATCATTGAAATATATATTTAATGTCGCGAAACAATAATATTAGCTATGGTATTAGAGGAAAATTCCAAACAAAATTAAGTTCAAATGCATTTAAAACGTTTTAAATTTCTTTTAATTTAGATATAAATTTGTCATTAAGTAGCTAACACCAGTTACTGGTATAAAAATATCTGTGGTTTACTATAGAATGTGTTTTTTCTTCTTCCAAAACCAGTATCGTACTCAGTTCAGGAAAACTTCCATGAAGGTTGAGGCTTGCCAAAAAATTTTTTAAGGGGAAGGAGCAGGGGGTAATAGCTAGAAAGAACATTCACAATAGAGTCGAACCGTAAACTAGACTACTATAAAAAATGTGATACTTTCTCTCTTCACAAATAAATATTTTCTTGCTGCAGGAGATGGTTGTTTTAAGGAATCTTAATAATTTCTCCTCTGTCAATGTGGAACTGATAACGCAAAAGCGATTTCAAATATAATTTTTGAGACATTAATTGTAGATACTAAAGACACTTAGCGACTGAAGATCGTCTCCGTCAAAGTCGTTTAACTGTTAAAATTTATCGGTCTGTTTATTTTCCGTAAAATGTTGATGGTAGAATATTTGATAGAGAGAACGTGCACGCCACTGTAAAAACATGAGTGTGTAATTTAAGCTTGTATGGCCAAGAACACCTACAGGTGTATCTTCTTGTAGAGTTTAAGTTGCTTAAAAAAATTAATTTCACTTTGCTTTAATACACACCTTCATATATGTTGATTCTTTATTCTGTCATTGTTTTCTTTGTGAAGAATGGAACCAGTCTAATTTTGCATTTAGCCTGCGAGACCAACTGGTAGGATTGAACCATTGTTTTTAAGTATGTTTCTTTATTACTTCTTGGCTTTGAGTAGCATCAGTTTTGTCTCACAGTACTTAAGCTGTAGATTTTACATAATTTTTTTCTAACCTCGTGACTATAAAACCTCCCTTTGATTCTATGACATTATGATTCTATGAAACTGTGATTCTAGATAAATCGCAAACGCTTCCAAGGAATTTGCGTCAATCACCAGAAACCGCGCTTACAAGTATGAGCACTTCGACTTTACCACGACCAGTTACAAAAAATGAAAGTCCTTTTATTGTTCAGAGATTATCATGGTCTGGTGCAAGGCATCATGCCAGACAGGTTAGGCTGCGTTTACTTTTGTTTTTTACTTACTCTGCGTCTTCTGTTTTGTTTGTTTAGATCTAGAAAAAATAATTGCACATTGTAACATTGTACTAGTTTCCATGTTACTTGACTTACTAGTTTTCACGTTTCTAATTTTCAACGTCAAAATAGACCGTAATAGACACAAAGGAAATTTTTGTTTCAACGCCGTAACATAGACGAGAAGAATATGCTGTCAAGTGAGGCTTTGTATATTAATCACAACGAGCTATTTTCTTCAAATCATCCCATGTGACTAGAAAATCAGTATCTAAGACTTGTCGACAAGTCCTGTGTTAGTGTTGACAACACATCATGCGGAACAAGCGCTTAAACAGATATAAGGAATATTCAACAAAGACAAAGTTCCAATTCACTTTGCCAAGACACCAATATGCTATAGGTGTCTTGGCGATTTCTCCTTTTTTACAACAATTTTTTAAACTTATGCCACAAGAATAATCCTTATATTCCTCTTATGCAACCAACAATCCTGTTACCAAGCAACAACCAGTAGTGCTCTGTGTTGACCTGTACTTATCACAAGTTGTAGAAAATCAGTGACAGATTAGTTGTTTCAGATGTTTGTATGACATACAAGCTTATATAACTGCTGCTGCTATATCGAGAATTACATTGTTGTGTTTCCGCCCGTTGGTACTGAGTGTGGAAGAATGGAAACTGTAAAAATAATCATTGCAACAAGTGCGATGTATTCGGTAAAAAAGCGTGGTACCATTAATTAGAGTTAGTCGATTTAAATTTATATTAATCATCGTTTTGAAAATTCATTGTTTGATGTGAAACAGGAATTTTCGTTTGTCTTCGTCGTCGTTCAATACCTACATTACTTTTCTATTGGCTGTACTTATTAGAACGCAATTGTCTGAACAACAGGTTATTACGTGTGATGTCTGTGGTTAAACACGTGACTGGTATAAATTTTCTTATCGCTTGTGTTTATCATATTTGTGCGGATTTTATTGGCTCTTTTGTTGTCCGTTATTTTTCTTCAAGAACGAGACGTATTGAAATTCAATATTGTGATTTTATGTCGCGTTTGCTCTCTCTCTCTCTGTTTTTCATGTGCTGTTGTTACTGTGCGTCTTCGTCTTTTCTGGTTGCTACGTGTAGAGGGGACTTGGTTGTGTTTAGAAATACCAGTGGTTTTGGTATCATTTTATCTTGATACATGCTGTTGTACTGATTCAGCAAATTTTGTCAAAGACGCTTTTTTTCGTTTAACCGTTTTTTTTAACTATTGTTTTATTATCATTTCATTTTGATTCAATCGGACTCAGCAGAATTTGACGAAGGCGTTTTTTTAAGTTAGTTGAACTTTTATCTTAATGGACACGATTGTGTAATTTGCTTAGTATTACGATTTGTGTTGAAAGATATTTAATCTCATGAAACCCGTGACAAAGAATAGGACTACTTGTTTCTTTCTGTTTCACTAAAAAGACCTGAACGCTAAAGTTATCAGCTGTTAATTAGAACAACGTCACAGTACAATGGTGACTGGAATGTATCTAGACATTTACGTTAATAAAAAAAAAATTAAAATCGTTTGCGTAAAATTAATTGCCAAGAAACTGTTTAAAAAATTCAAAGTGTTAATTATGATATAGTTGACTGATCATGGAAGGTCACTGCGGACGGATTTAAATTTTCATGCGCTGTTTGCGCTAAACACTTTAGAAAACAAAACAAAGACTTATCCGCGTGTTTGAATGGAAAAATTTTAAAAATATTTGTCTATCTATATTTAAATAGTTTCAGGAAGAAAGCGTTTAGCTAAGCTCTTTAATTTTTACATTGGTGTTAAAGATAATGTTTTCTGCAGTTTTTCACGCGAGTTTTTTTAGAATCTTAAGTCGATGTGATTAGCTATTGAGAAATTTCATTGACATATTAAGTTTCATACATTGGATAACTAATGGTTTTATGACGGAATGAAATAAATTTACCAAAATATGGTGGCAGTAACTTGTTGTTAGAACGATAAACGTGTTTTGATGGTGCACTTATGATGAAAGGGATACCGTCATTTAGAGATTAAAGCTCTATATTTTGTTTGGGATGTGTTTTGTTTTTTTGTTTGTTTATTAGAGTCGTATAACGGTTTGAAGGCTCTATAATAACCGTTGGAAATAGGATGTACACACTTTTTAGCGCTTTCATTCAACTCGACTTTAATTTTTCTGTGGTATTTGATTGTCGTTTATCAGTTTTCTGCTTTGATTTCGGTGTTCGATTACATGATATAACATGACAATCCCGCAGTTTTTATTTACGCTATGCTGTTCTCTTCCTGTCGGTTTGTTTACTGTATATAACTTGTACATGCAAGTTGGAAAATACTGTCCAGCTTGTTTGTTAGTTGTCCGAAATGAAGCTCCAAAATGGCTTCACTGAATAAAATAAGATTATATTTTAAAGTCTCCTTCAGTAACGGGTTTCATAATATTCAGTTGGGTGGGAGAATTTATAAAAGTTCTCTGTAATGAGTTAAGTCACAATCATAACTAGATTGTTTTTGCATAAAGCTCCTTTAAAAATGAAAATAACAAATCAAATTACGTGGTAAAAATGTAAGAAGGTCTTATAAATATCGAGAAGATTTAACAAATTTTGTTTACAAATACAAATTTTGTTTAGCTGCAATAAAATCTTGATAAAACGTAGTTTTCGTCTGTGTATACGAAATTTTTTACTTTGGTATCTATTATTATGTCATGAGAAACAAGTGAAGTATAATTGACTGACACACCTAATCGTGTTATCATCTTTTTATTTCACCGTTCCTAAGCTTGATTGGTTCAATTAATAAACAATACAGCTGCATGAACAGCGCAGGGAGACGTGTTTAAAATATTTTTTCTCAGTAATTAAGTTTCTCTTTGCTTAGCTGTAAATTCGTTAAGAAACGTGTCCCTCCTGAGGGATAAGTTTTTAACTCTCTTTGAATGCCTTCTTCTGTTGTAACTTTTCCAATCCAATGGGAAATCAAGCAGAAATTCGATTACAATTCTGACGCTACAAAAAATGGTAGATAACTACAGATTACAGATGGCAAGCTAAACAAAATAGATTATTATTGTGTTCAGAACATGCAATTTGAAATGCTCAGGAAACAGCTATTTATTATGTAAAACGGATGATTAGAGAAAAAAAAGTTTTGTTTGTGATTTCAATGAGGTTTAGATTGTTTTGTTAGCTCACATGCTGCATGTAGAAAATAGGTAGATTATTTGTTGAACGTTATAACGGATAACGTTAACTTGAATGTTGTTTGGATTATGTGTATGGTCTATCGGTGTACATTTTAAAGAAATTAAAATTTTACACTTTCTAGTGTTAAGGCACTTCTTTGGTGATATGGTTATTTTCTGTTTTTCATCAATGCTACTTGTTATTCTTTTGGCTATGTACTTTTTTATTACATTGTGGTTCTCTTGTGGTGTAAATTTAAGCAAATTGCTCGTTATGAAGAGCGTGTATTGGTTATAAATTTTTATCCAGCTAACCAAAAAAAAAATCACCATTCCTCTTTTAGCTTTTATTTCATTCAGTGTTCGTGTGATGTTTCCAAGCACTAGTTATGTCTTTGGTTTGGATTATGTTTGAAACTTAATTACTTCCAATCATTTCTTCAATGGTAAAAACGTTTATGCGTCTGCGCATGCGCGTAGCTGATTCATTTGACTCTTAATTTTAATTTTTATTAAGTTTTATAATTTAATTTTTTTTTTGTTTTGTTTTGTTAAAGTAAACTTGAGTTTAATTCATAACATAAACTTAAAATTGTGTATCTGGTAAAGTCCTGAGATCAAGTTGTTCACTACTACTCAAAATTCAACTTCTTTTTTTCTTTTTTTAGCCATCTGCCATTTTTAATAGTTAAACGTGGTCGAGTTAATCTGTGTGTCTTATGCGCGCTAATCTTGTTATAGAAAATTAGTTTTTTACCAGTCAACCGTGAAAACAGACAACTGTTATACTTAAATAAAGAAACTTTTAAACTGACTATGTTGAGCCCATCATATTTTGCGCAGAATTTATTTTTGCTCGCCATTATTCGTGCTTCTGTTAATAAATTTTTTTTAGAGCTGCTTTTAAGCATTGCATGTAAAAGGCAAATTTCTAATGCGCGAAGTTTAATATTATTTGGTCACTTCGTTAAAATATAAATTTTAACGAAGTGACAGCGTTGGTATTTGAAGCCATAACTCGGATAACCGAAGCGATCATAGCTACTTTAAACCTTTTTGAAATGTCATCGTTAAAGTGATTATATTTTTGTATATTTCGTGTCTCCTTTTCTTTGTTTATACTTAAATATATTGCAGGAGCATTTTAGTTGAGTACACAAGTCAATCAGGAGTGCAATGTTCGAGTTAAATTCAATTAGTTGATGTTATATTTAGCTTGATGATATGCGTGTGTCCTTTTTTAATATTTTTCATACTCGTGTTTTGCTTGTCAATGCATGCCATGTTCTGCCTATTGTTAGCCTCGATTAGTCTACTTATTGTTGCCTCGATTGCTGATTAGATTGGATGAATCAATATTTTGAAAGGTTATGTGCAGCATGATTTGGCAGTTATAGTTCATATCTAACCAATCATACACCTGGACTCGTATTTTCAATTTGCGCTTGATTTCGCCCCCTAGGCTGCTTTTTTGTTTTGTTTTTTGAGTTTCATTATAACGGTGGTTTTTGTTGCGGTTTGAAGATGTTGCCAATTAGATTAACGACTTCCTAATGCTAATGACAAATTATTGTTTAAAAGAGTTTCTGATATCTGTTGATAGTACGCTGTGTGTCTTATTCGTCTATAGTTATGTTATGAAGAAAAGTATAGATAACTAAATAGAAAATGGAAGTCATCAGTCATGACCACATCGCTTTGAAGAACTTAAATCAATTACTGTCTGAAATTAGAACTAGCTTTGTAACAGCTGAACGTCGACTTTCATATTTTAATGAAATGGCGAAACCGAGCGATGCATTGATAAGCAAAAACATTGTGAAATTTCTGGATGCTACTTTGTTAGAACAGAAAAATATGCGGAACTCTCTTGCTTGTATGGAAAGTATACGTATTAATAAAAACAGCAATGTTGATAAAAACAAAGATGTATTAAAACGGCTTAACACATTGGATGATCGTAACGTTATCGGTAACTATCGTACTAATACTGGTAATCGTAATAGCAATGCCGTAAGTACTGGTAACAAAGTACCTAACCGAAACACGATTACTACAAATCGTAACATCGCAACAAAGTTAAAACAAACGGTAACAAAACCACGAAAGGAACTTTCGCCACCCTCTGAAGACACTGATATTCATATTATTGACAAGCTTAACAACTTAATGGAAGTGCTGGAAAGCAGTTTCCAAACTTTCACCCCCTCCACTGATCGAGTTTCTGTAATCGGGGAAAGTGGTCCTGAATTTGTTAACGGTGGGATACAAGACGAACGTTATGTCTTGGATGATTTCAGTAGATTCATGTCGAAAAAATATCCCAGCAAAACGATGCCTCCTCGCAGAAGACGTTCCGACTCTGATCTCGAACAATCGCATAATAGCGACTACATGTTACACACCATCGACCAACATTCGACGCTTTGTCGCAGGCTTAAGACAGTCGAAGCGAGTTTTGGTATTACTTTAAAAAAACAACTCCATTTTTTCATGAAAAAGAAAATGAAAATCATGAATGTTTCCGGTTGCGTTTATTGCACGTATGCCTTTTACGTAAGTATCACGTGTTCATGTGGTTGTGTTGGGCTAGCGACGCGGTCTGCCACATGGTATATTGTTAACATAGTATAGTATAACCAAGGTATTCACCTAAAAAATAGTTAATTATGACTAATGGAAAATGCGGTAGCTTAATTGCTCAAACTTTTTTTTATTGTATTGTAATTTAAGAGCACTATTTTTTTGTAACGTAGTTAAGTATCCTATTAACGCATCTGTGTCAGCGAGTCAAAAAACAAAGCAAAATTTTGCTCATTTTGCTTTTAGGCGAAGTAGATGGTAAGGCCGGAGATATAATATCTAAAGCCATTTTTAACATAGTTGTTTATCTGTAAATTTTTCTTCCTTTTAGGAGAAGCAGAAACGCGAAGCAGACGACAAAGCGAAGTTGATTCGCAAAACAAGAGCGGAGCAAGAAAGTCTTCGTCGCAAATTAAATGAGCAAAAAGAACAGTCTGATGCAGACAGCCAGTGGTTGATGAGCGAAGAAGTCGCCAGCTACGCCGAGGTGCAGCCTTCTGCTGATGATCAAAACTTTCAGAGGCATAGTTGGAAAGATGGGGTGAGAATTTTGTGTGTAATAATGAAAGGATATAATTGAATCACACAAGCATTTGCTTAAATCATTTTATGCGGGGTAAGTGTTAAGAAAAAATGAAAGTTTTTTTTTCAAAATTTTAAAAATACATCAAGGGAACTTCGTCTTGAGAAAGTGAAATGTTTGAAGACTTTCAACGTAGCGGCAATGCCACAATAACCTCTGGCATGGAATTGAGGGAAGACTTTTGCACTTCACATGCAAGCTGGTTCATTGATTTCAAATATGAAAACATAGAATTTAGGAAAGATGTATGTTGCTAAGCACGAATAAAAAATAAACGAAGGAAAGAGATATAGTTGTCTAATACAATACAGAAATATGCACGATAAAAAAAATTTGGAAGGAATGTCACTTTTTTTAATCCGATTATGTTTCCCGTTCAATGCTGCAAAAATGTGACTTGAAATAGCAGAAAATCTACAGACTGTATTTCAATTGTTATTATCCAGCAACTTGTTATTATCCAGCAACTTGTTATTATCCAGCAACTTGTTATTATCCAGCAACTTGGTATTATCCAGCAACTTGGTATTATCCAGCAACTTGGTATTAACACAGTAAATTGTTTTCTCGTGGTCAAGTCATGCTCAGGATATCGTTCAATTTACATATATGTCGCGGTGCTTATAGATGTTTTCGAAGCCATCTTTCCCGACAGCGTGAATAGCAATTAAAGTTAAGAAAAGTAATTTAGAGAGTATTTTTGTCATTACCGGTTTTCCTTTGTATTTAGTTACACCCAAGCGGATCCAAATCCGATTCGGAACAACTTGGTTATGATTTATTTAAAGAAGATTTTGCTCGGGATATAATCGAAAAGAAAGCGAAAAGAAACTGTAAGTATCTAATTACGATGCGTAAAAGATTTTTTTCATATTTTTCAAGTTAAACGAACGCTGTTCATTTTGTATTGTTAACTCGTATTTTATTTCCATACTAGCGACCTTACGAAGAAGCATACCACTATGGGGATTCGAGAGAAATGATTTCACTAACGAAAAGGTATTGCTTATGCACCCTATATTTGTTGTCTTAAGATAGGAGATAAGAAAGGAGGGATGAAATTTATATTTATTAAGTGCAATGTACTGTTGTGATTAAAAGGAGCTTTTTATTTTTATTTTTTAAGGGGTAGGGTTTTTGCGAAGAAAGCACCTTTCACAATGTTGTTAATAAAAAATGTATTCAAACTTATTTGTTTTTCAGTTTGCTTTTAAATCGTTAATATTATTTTTTCTAGAAACCTTCTCCCCTTGCAAGAGAAGATCCACCTCCTACGACCCCTCCAGGGAATGAGTCGGCAATAGAACCATCATCACCTTCTGTAATAAGTACTGATAATGTACGTGATGAGGACATACAACCAGTAGCCGATGTTGTTGACAGTGCTAAACCAAAACTCTCCCGAAGCAATTCTGCTTCAGATACCTATGCTAAACCAATTAAAAAAAAAGATCGTCTCGAGGAAACAATTCCCCGTTGCAACACAACTGGACAAATTGAAAATAAGAACAGCTCGCCACGTTTGAGAACTAGGTCGGAACAAAAACCGACTAAGAAGGAAAAGCAAGAAAACAAATCTACAGTGGATGTGGTGTACCAACATACGACAAGCGTGGTAAAGTCAGTTATTGAGTTAAATACAGGTGTCCAGCATGCGCAGCCTGAAGAATTTGTTGACTTAGTCAAAGTATGTACCATTTTTTTTAACTAGCTCTTTACAATAAGTGATTTTCTAGGTTACAGTGCGTATGTGTAGAGTTGTTGTAGTTTGATGATGTTTATTTGACGAAACAGTGTGTAATTTCTCAATCAAGTTTTTCAGAGAGGTAGTGTTGCCGTGTAGCGTGGCAGCCTAATGCAATGTCTAAAGCGAGTAACGAAGCAAACATGCAGTTGAAAGGGAAAGATGCCTTCCTTTAGGATGAAATCCGAGAAATATTTCAGGCTAATTTATGTATTTATTTCACGTTTCTAATTTAGGTTGTCGGCTTAAATCTTCGCGACCTTCTTGCCGAAGTTGATAAAGAGATTCAACTCGTACCTTCAATATCACAAAAAGAGGTATTTTATGACTGCTTAAAACTGAACTCTGTTTTCTACAATATTTGTTTGTGACTGGGATTTCTATATGCTGTTTGCATTTGCAGCATTTATGATTGTAGTTTGTTTTATTCCCAACATCGGTTGTTACTAATTGATATTACAACGACATTGCAGTTACTACTGTTTGCTGTACACTTTCTTTTTTTTTTCATTGGTGCGGTTGTCAACACTGATCATGGTAAAAGTGATTAGAACTGTAAAATTTATGCTCTATGTTTCGAGCGATGTCTTTAACTTGTATATAAGATTTTGTTATTCAACCATCTTGTTTAGTTGTTTATTGAGAACAGAATGTAGTTTATTGACAGGTTTGTCGAAGGTTATAGGTACTCACGAAATGTGTTTGCATCCAATGTCAAGTTTTTACAACAAATAAGGCAACTATGTTCGGAAAACTCTATATTCTTGATCTTTCTCTTAGATCGAAATGGCGCATAAAGTTTTATCCTCAGACATGGCTGAACTGGTGAACACAATGAAACTAGCGCAAAAATATGCAGACACAACATTAGATCAGCAATATAGACGTAATATGTTAGCCGCTGCCCACGCGCTCGCCATAGATGCTAAGAACCTTTACGATACTTTTTCGAAACTTAAAAATAAAGTTCTTGAAGAGACGGAAGAAGAAGAAGAAGAGGAACAAAAGAAAGAAGTGGAAAGTTTAGTGGAAGAAGCGTTACCTAACTAAACTTGACTGTAGCTAGTGTCCAGCTTGAAGCTCACTATATAATGCAGTCGAAAGAGAAGTGATTCCTCGAATGCTTTAATTTTAGACAAGTAGAGAAAGTATTGAGGGTCTATTTAAAAGTAAACTTGAACTATAAGTTTAACAAAATCATGCGTGAGAAGAAATACGTCTTTAACATAATTAAGCAGTATTTGTCTATGCTTTTGTTTACATTCTTACAATTACAATACCTCATAAAATTGTATCGATTTGTACCGTGTGAGTATCGATTTGTTTCGTATGGCGTCTTAAGCCCATTTTTCAACAGTTGTTACATTTAAGGTTGAGTAAAATGCCTCGTCTCCAATTAGGAGAAGAAAAATGTCGTATTTCGTGAAAAGTTTGATTGTTAGGAAGGCTTTTCCCAACTTTAAATGTAATTTTTGCGTCAAGGCAATCATTGAAAATGTCGGTTTGTGTGAAGGGTTAGTTTTAGGAGCTTTTTTAATTTTCGAAGTTGTACAATTTAAATCTATACCGATGATTTATCTGACTTTGCACAGTTACAAGATCGTCTATTTGTTCTATTTATATTCATTATTCACCGTTTGTCTGTTTTTAGCATTTTTATACTTTAATTTAGTATTTTTAAATGATACAGCCGCGCCCTGGGTGATATTAACATACAACATTGGCCCTCGTTACGCTCGCTTTAATGGCAGGTTTGGTCATGAGAGCTCGACTGTGAACAAAATTACGTCTGTAACAACGGGCGCCAATTTAGGGCCAATGGGGTAGTAGTGCCAAGACTCATAAATAGGTGAATTTCGTCTAAAGTAGATTTTGTTTGTTCTTTGTCGCACAAAAGAAAACAAAGCCCGTCTTAAATCTTTCCCTGGCGTCTGCACGAATTAATTTAACTTGCTTTAAATTTTGTTATTTTACGAAAAAAATTAACTATTTTTGTAGCACGACACGTAATCTATTTTTATGGAAACTCTAACTAAACGCGTGTTCATGTGTATATAATGAATGCAGGTTAGCAAGAGAAGTTACCAACAAAAATTATTGTAAATATATTACCGAAAAGTAAATAAACTTGAGAAATTAAAATGGTATTTTTAGTCATGTTGTGGACAGATCAGCTCAAATGTTTTTGTCTGCTTCAAGGATGTCAATATCTCTCCTCCTTTTAAAAAAATCTACAGATATGAAAAGATTTCCTGAGGGAAAAAATTATTTTTTCAATCATTAATTTAACCGTTGGAGTACTGTCAACATTTCAGTGTTATTTTCTCTTTTAAAATTAACCAACAATTTCTGGGGACAGGCTTGGTAGCAATACATCATCTACACAAGGAAGCCTTACTCCTCTTTGTGTTACCAAACTTAATAAAGGATGACCATGTCATTCGGATGGAAACATTTTTGCAAATTTCAAACAAGTGAAGGGACACATTATGCGTCAAGATTTTTGGTCAAAAGTTTTACTTTTAAAAGTGAAGGTTTAATCACGAAGTTGAAATTTTTCTGGTTCATTTTGAGCCGCCGCTTTTCAATTATCACAAAGTACAATTTTCTCACTGTTCAGGGACGTCCAGTTGGATGGCGCAATAAAATTCCTACCTTACAGCCTTAAAACACGAGGGTACGAAATTTTCAACTTATATATACCTTAGGAGGCGAATTTTTCACTTCAAAAAGTCGATCTACATTGATCATTGTAAACAATCCCAATTTTAAAATGGCCATTTTTTGTTTATTTTTGCAATTTCAAGGGACAAAAATGAAGAAACTTTGCTAAATTAAATACCTATAAAATTCGTGAAATTTTTCCGCTGAAATAAAACATTGTGTCTGAAAGTTTTTCCGCCGAAATTTATTTTAGTTCTTAATGTAGTTAATGTTGGATAAGTTTTTTTTTTGATTTTTTTTGCAATTCCATGGCAAATTTTGTTTGCAGGATTTGCTTTATCGTATGAGCAAATTTCGTAGAAATTAATTGCTGCAGATAATCAGAAAAATTTATCATGAAATAGGTGATTATATCATGAAATATCAAGATAAAATTCATACAGCTAAGACAGAGTAGGTGCCTTAATTAGATTGTTTCTGGTTAAAATACCCTAACAACAGACTAGAAGGACTCACCAAGGCTGAGCAATATGCCGAGCCTCTTAAAAAATTTACCTATCTGAGCCTGAATATGCTTGAATGAAGAAATGTCTTTTCTTATTTTGTGGGCTTAATTTTGCAAATTCCCCGAAAAATTATTGCCACACGATCTGAGCCAGTATCAATCCTCTTAAAGTAGTTGTATATAAAGTAAAAAAACACAACATATTTCAAATTTATTTTATTAAAATATATTCACAAAAAATTGTTGCTGGTTTGTAGCTGGCTATCGACCTTCATTTTTATCTAAAAAATCAAACAAAAAGGCTTTCATACAGCATTTGTAATGCAATACAAGCCATTAGATTTTCAATATAATAAGATCAAAAAGTATAATTTAAAATTTTTTTATATAACCTCAGAGTTCCTTATATAGATATTTTTAAAAGAGAACATGCTATGTTCCAGCGCATAGCTATGAATCACTTTTATTTTTAACGTTAATGAGCTCTTTGCAAATAACTTCATCTCATAAATTTTTCCTGACTAAATTGAAAATCAGGCAGAAGTGGTACAAGCATCTACAGCAAATAAATACCTAGCTATACAATAGTATATGAAACTAAATATACATATACATATCTACTACAAGATGTTACCTTTCAAACAACTAATTTTTTGGATTGTTGACGGCAATATAGTGATAAAAAACAACCATAAGGAATAAAAAAGCACCCAAAAAGTTTGCAAAAACTGCCAGTTGGTGATCTGTAATCATTTTGATAAGAAAAATACAATTTCAAGAATCTAAAACAAAAAATGCACAACATATGAACTTAAAATTTTTAAAAACACGCAAATTTTGATTTACGTTCAACTCCACAAAGAAAGATAAAAGTTTGTACCTTTGACTTTTTTCTCTATGCTCTAAACACAATTTCAAAAGGAAAGGGAAATCGACGTGGAAAGCATGTTTGTCTCGCTCATTCCAGCAACAACAAGGACAGAAACAATCGAGATCTGTTTTGATATTTTTTTCATTGATTTATTTTAAAAACAGCGCACATTGCTTAATTTCTTTTTGGGTTTGGGGTGATGTTTTTGCTTCGTTTTCTTTGTGATTGTGTCTTTTTTATAAAGCAAATTAAAACTACGTCATGAAACCTAGTACTAGTACTATGTAGGACTGTAGACACTTTAATACGTTGTGTCTTTTTTTGTAAATGTTAATACTCATAATATTAACACAGCTATGAATAAGTTTTCTCCATTTGTCCTTATTACTCTCAAAAGAAGATGAGTATTAAATTTAGAACAGGTTGCATGTACGCTCTTATCCACATACATATTCCACAATGCACAAAAGAAACCCTGCTACTAGCCTAGTTAACTAGGCTTTCTTTGAGGATATCAAATTCTGTTTCTTTCAAATAAAATTTTTCCCACTTTAACTATTCTGATTTTCTTGTGGTAAGACAAGTTATATGCTGGGTCCCCTGGCAACTGTGCTATGCCAAAAGTGGATCCAAACTCAAAGTCAATGTTGGTATTAGTTTAGAAGAAAAAAATATGTTTAATCGTCTTTGAAATGTTTTTGTCCAAGGATCTGCACTCTATCCTACATCATGCCTAACCCAATTATTCCAATGTGCTGCTGTAAGACCCAGGGTGATAGCCTCCTGGAAATGGGATCCCACCATTATTAAAACCTACAATATTAAGACTTACTTGCTGCAATGAAAAGTCTTGCCTTTATAGCAGCACATGATCCTAACATATAATGACTTATGTAAACATAAGTAAACAAATTAATGGTATATATCTCTTCACAGAAGCTATGCTGGACCTTGGTATCATTTTAGAAGAATTCCCTACATTTTTTATGTCTGGAAAAACTGCCTTTCCCACATCACGCAGTGCTATAAAGCATACTCTTAATGCTGGCTATTCAATGGCTTCTGGTGACCCTGGCAATGACTATTCATGCCCTCTCCAGAGATACCAAAAGAGTTGTCAATTGGTTCTAAACGAGACAATAACACTTGTATGAAGGTTTAGTTATTAGAGCACTTTGCATCTTCAACCATCGACACTTGTCCTCCCTGCCTGTTGATTCACATGACCGGCTTGTCAGTGGATATACATCTTAAGGATTATGTTATTAAGAAAGCTGTCTACACTACAGAACTAATTCCTATTCCCTAGCAAAAGCAAGTAAAAGAAGACCTTTGCGATGAGAGCAGGTTCCATATAGTGAACCAGTAACATAATGCCATTGCATGTTTGTCACCAGAAAACATGATGGAACTTCACGCTGTATGGTTGATCTATCACCACTTAATAAACATTGCAAACTGGAGACATTTTTCCCAGAATTACCATTCGATCTGGCTTAGGGAATCCCACCAATGTAACTTTGGACAACAGATAAAGTAGATGTGCTTACTAGAGTACAACACTCGTTGTTATATCACTCAAGCAATAAGCTTTCAGGTGCTCTGTGTACTTGGCTAGATTGTCTAAGTGGAACAGTTACTACAGGCAGATTGTCTAAGTGGAACAGTTTCTCCATGACAGTATCTTGAGAAAAATCAACTGGAGAAGTAGGTGTGGTGTCAATAGAAGGTTCGTTTGTGCTTTTCTCCGTTAGAGATTCAAGATGTCGAGTGGATACTGTACCTTCTCGATTGTCTGGAAAAAGAACAAGTACGTAGTGTTGATTAGCATCCAGCATCTTATTTGTCAAGTGGGTTAAACTTACGTGTCTATGTTGTTCAACAAGGAATGGTCCAGGAATTGTCAACCACAAAGGAATGGAAGTTCCGCTTGTATACCTGCGATGAAACGAGAGAAAGCGCCCCTTAGGTGTTTCGTTCGTAGCGGTGCAGATCGGGGTTGGTATTGCGTGCAGAGCATCTGGTAGAACTACAATATTATTATCTCAAGATTTTTTGACTAAGTTCTTTTGAGCAGAGTCTTTTGAGCATTTGCTTGATCAAGCTTGACTTCAAGAGTTAACAACTTGTTCTCCAATACTCCTGATATGAACGCGTCTCTTATAAAATCGTCTCTTTTTTACAATGCAGACACAGCTTTTAAATTACATTCTTAGCTAATGTTTTTATCTGAATAATCCACCACAGGTGGATTATTCAGATATAAATAAAAAGATAAAAAATTTTATCATGATACCCATTTGTAGAAACATTGGTGACAAACTATTTAGTACCTCATTTATGTTAGTCAGTCTTGAATTGTCCTCAATCATAGTAAGTTTCACTTCACTTACTGAACCATTGATTTTGGTGGGTTTTAAATATCATACACATTAATTAAACTCTGAGTGGGGCTTGGCCTTGTGGTTATGGGGTTCGCTTCATAACCACAAGGTCCGTGGTTCGATCCACAGCACGGGCATGTTTAGCAAGTGTCTTTACTACAGCTACAGGTCAACCCATGCCATGTGAGGGAAATTGGGTAGGCTAGCTGGTTATGCCTAATGTAGACATTCAGTACGCAGGACCACATTAATAGCAGTGTTTTCAACACTGAAGTGGCTTCATCCTGTATAAATATTTTCGGAATAATAATAATAATAATAATAATAATAATAATAATAATAATAATAATAATACCTAAATATATTGATGCCATCCAAACTTCCCAACATCGACATCAACAACGGACATTTGTAGTTATTTTAGCTTGGGTAACCAGGTGACGAGTCGTGCACAGTTATGAAAAGCTGTGTGAGAATTGGATATTTTCACGTTTGCCCATTTTTTTAAGACTGGTAAACCAATATGGGCATGCAAAGTTGTGATATAACAGTTGACTAAATCATTCTGCAGTGTACAATATACACAAAAAAGAGATCCTACTTGTGTCCATGTTAAACTTTCTTTTTCACTTTAATCATTATTAAAACAGAATACATTCTAGTCAGCAATAAGTTGATTTTTAAGGAGAGTGATAAAAGAACGTTACAGTCCAAGTCAACTACTCATGTTGATAAGCTACTCTATTTTTTTAGCCTAACTTGCTTAAGCAAAATTTTAATAAACCTCTAAAGAGGCTTCTATACCTCCTATCAAAAAACAAAACACCCTTATTATTGAATTCCTTCCTGTTAACACACAAAAAAGAAAATATTATTCTTGAATATCTTTTGTTTTCCTTCTTTAAATAGATATTAAAGTAAAATTCTTACCTTAATAAAGTAACTAATTTTCACAGGAATAAATTTTTATGATTACTTGATTGACCGTGAAAGTTGTGTGTTTTAAAAACATTATCCTTAACAAACATAACCTTTTTCAGTATAAATGGCTACAGAGTTTTAAAGTAATCAAATCACTGTGTTACGACTATTAAAAACATTTGTAGGAATTTGTTTTTGTGAATTCAATGTTATGTCATTCAATGTCAAATACTTTGTGGGCATTAGTCATAAAATATTTTTTAGTTAGCTCATATAGGTTTTTTATTCAGATATTTATGATATGTGAATTTTACCACAGGATTTTTCAAATAGATCAGACATAGTATTCTGCAATTGTTTTTTCTTACTTCTTTCTTGCCTCCATCTCTTCAAACTATGTATGTTTACTATGCTTACACTGTTCGAAATGTCTACTATATGTGCACTAATAAAAAAGGCATTTTGAACCATTTTTAATCATAAATTTTATTACAGATGGTGATTTAGTTACATTGTAAACATTTCTGCATCGCATGTAAATGGAGTCTCCCATTCATCAATTGACACCGATGTATCCTGACAACAATATGAATGTTAACACAACTGATAATGAACTTGGCAAGCATGCTTCCAATAAAAAAACGAAGAAAGTGAAGGATCATTTTTTCAAAGGCTTGCAGCTAATTCATTTTCTTATTGTGATGGCGTACCTTTGGGCAGGACTGGTAGAATTTATCAATAATCCTCCATTTTTTGATGCCTATGGTGATGCCATATCAGAAAATCGACTACCAGAGGGCATATTTCAGGTAAATCTAGACCTACGAAATTTTAGTTTAATGTATGGATTTCTTCTTTGCTTTCGTTGTCAGTTTTTATTGCCCAGCTTAATGCTTTAATTTTTAATTTTTTTCTTCTCATAGAATGATCCAAGGTATACACAAGGAGTAAGTTAAAGTTATTATTTTTACATACCTTTAAATAGGCAAAAGAAAAGTTAAATCTAATGTTGTGTTTTCTTGGATCACAGTTGATGATGTAGAAATGTATGTTGGGAACAAGTAATAATTACATAACGCTGTGGGAGATGGGTAGTAGAAAGGATCTTAAATAAAAACACGAGGAAGTGTGTTGGGAGGTGATAGGTAGTTCTAAAAAGACAAATTCAACGTTACGTAATTATTACCTATTTTGTAATTTGTTTTTGTATGCTAAAAAATTGATTTGAAATTTTATTTATAGGGCATCATGCGGCTGATGGATTTACCTATATTGTCCATTCTTTTGGTATACTTGGTTTTGTTTAAATTTTTTATTTTTATATGAAAAACTAATATAACCTAAATCCAAGTGAAGTCAGAACTTACAGAAAGCGTTTACTCTTATATTTTAGGCCTACGTAGCTGTTTGTATTTGGTTGAAATTTAAAGGTCAAGCGTGGCTGTTAACAATCTCTTTATCGATTGCGTTTTTATGCTTTTGGATTGTCAATTTTTGGGGACAAAAATATTTTGACTGGAGGTAACAAAATTGAACTTTTTGTTCGACCAAAATTTAATGATAGCTGAGCTGTTAAGACTTTCCTACTCTGGACTCCCTCAAATATGTGTTTGAATTTTTTTAAGGATCTTTGCTTAGTCATTACATGTATTTTATGAGCGAGTTGAAATTCGAGATAAGGCTGGGATATGAATATGCAAGGAACACAATAAGGGTTTAAGTGTGCTTTTCGTTATGCTTACTAGCGATAGAAAGCCTAAAGCTCTTTTTGAATAAGATGAAATGGTCTTTTTTTAGCTTTAAAAAAACAGTGACAAAACTAGAGCTATAGTTATACAAGGCAAAGTTCAGACAGTGTAGTGATGTTCAGCTTTAAAACTGTAGATATAAATAAAATACCCATAGCACAAGAAAAAACAAACATCAGACTGATTCACCAAGGCTGGAAAAGAAAGTATGTTTATAAAAAAATATGTAGTATCCTGTCTGATGCCAAGGATAAATAAAATAAATTGAATTGAATTGAATTTTATTCTTTTTACAGATACTATCCTAGTAGAATGTCTGGTATGGAATTACAAGTTTCTACATTAGCGTTATGCGGTACAAACATTTTAATGGTTCTGTTTTATAACAGAAAAAGAATGCCCTTTAAATTTAAGGTGAAGCTTAAACATTTGTTATCGGTTTTTAGAAACAATCTAGAAACAAAACGGACTTAAAAACTTTAATATCCATCATTTTCTTAAAATGTAGATATTTAATAATCTTCTGTCCATTTGTTTGAATAGTTGCCATTCCCTTTTTTTGTCTTTTTTACATTTGCTTGAAGGGATTTATCTTGTGTCTGTTTAAAATATGGTGTAAAATTTTATCAAAAAAACTTATAAAAACAGCCATAAAATAAAAAACTCTGTAAATAGTTTGAAGAATTTGGCAACCATGCTTTAATATGTACTGCTCTTGTAATACATTTATCTCTCTACCAGGATCCCCCTGTAACTACTGGTATCTTTAGGTCACAGGCATTTTTTATAATTTGTTTATTCTAATTGTAAAAATAAATACTTCAAAAATTAGTAGCTAGATTAGAAAAAGAAATAATTTTTTCTTTTTTACTAGAGCAGTCTTCCAGTGCGTACGTTTGGATTACTTCATTTGACCTATAACTATTGTTGCATTTTTTTGATTATGTTCGCTTCCATGCTGATGTGGTTTACCAAGATGTATATTTCATGGGCGTGTTTTAAAGGACACGATGACCTGATGCAGTTATGTCAAATCACGCAACAGGTCTGGATAATTTTTTGTTACTTGTCTCCCTTATTACAAGGTTGCATATTCCGCTCTACTATAAACCGTCATGCATTGAGGGAGAGCAAGTAGAGCAATGATATATACATTTCACTAAAGGGTAATGAAATCTTCAGCTGTTGAGATGATCCCCCTCCCTCTCCTCCAAAGCGTCGAATTTTCTGTGCATAAAAGATGCAAGTGTACTGAAATTGGAATTTTCGGAAAACGTATCTCGTTGTAATTACTAAGGTTAGATTGATTTTTGTTATAATTTTAGGTGCAATGTTATTCTTGCAGTGTATGCTCAACAGAAGGAATTAAAAAATGTTTCAAAAACCAAACAAACTCTCGACAATTTTCTTGTAACGTGCAATTTCCCAAGGCGTCAGAAAAGGTATCAACGGGCGCGGAAAATTATGCCAGTAGTAATTTTTATATTTTGTTGACTGAACATTATCGTTTATGTATTTTTTCGTGCTTGTATGGAGTATTGGGTAAAAATTTATTCGTGCAATTTAGAAGCACCTATTTATTTTTGTTTTTTATTCGTTTAGGGTGCTTTTTGTATTTTCAACTATAACATGAGCGTGGTGGAGTTTCTAACCAGTAAGTAGCCCTAGTTTGTGTGACATGACTTTTCCGTGAAAAAAAAATTTCGGTAATTAAGCTATTTTGGCTTGCATTTGTTCTTTTCCAAAAGGCGATCATCAAAAGTTTAATATTTAACAACGTCGACCTCTTACTTTAGATTTTATTTATTTGAGCATGGTCCGTTCAACGTGCTTGAAGACTAAGGGTTAATTTTAAAAAGTTTTAAACTATTTAATTATACACTTTTTTATATATAAAAACGCTCTTTTCAAATAAGCCTCAGTACTGTTGTTTTAGATTTTGCTAACTTTTAAGTTATGGTGCTGCTTAGGTGTTAAAAAATTACATGATAAATGCCTGTAAACAGCTCTTTAAAGCATCATAGAGAAATCTCAGTTATTAAACTAAAATGCAGTTGTGCTTTTAAAGGACGAAAGGATTGACCACATACATAAATTTTCCGTCAATTAGTTTATTTTTGTGGATAAAGTTTTGAAAAATAAAAGTATCTTAGTGATTGAGAAAAGAATGTAGCAGAGTTCTAGGGTTATGAGACATTGGTTATGAATTTATTGCTTATAAAAGTGCGCGTAATAGTTATAACAGTTCTCACTCACTGATTTTGCGAGAATTTATAAATTTTCGCGAAAAACGAAAAATTTGCCAATTGACGAAACTTCATTCCCTGCATTTTGCGAATTTTGTTGTGTTCGTTGCCTGGAAATATATATTTCAACGTTGTGGCACGAAAAGAAAACTTTCTTAGTTTCAAATCCATGTTAAGCTCAGAATTTAAAAACAACCTATTCTTAACAATCTGTAATTTTAAGACTCAAGTTCTTCTTACGGTTTGTATAATTTAGTTAATACGAATTTTTTTCATAGGCAGAGCGGGTTGGACTTTAAATTACCTGTTTTTCTAATCTCGCTCAAAGTGCTGAAAAAAGGTTCATTTGCGAATAAAAAACCTTCTTTTCCCTTTTGCAGTCCTTTTTTATCTCTCTCTACCTGTTTTTTTAGTATTTGCGTACATCGGCGGATTGTGTGTATTTTTGAGCACGTTCATACGTTTGATCGGCCATTACTTGTTGCGGGTCATATTTTTGATCTACGAACATCTCCTCCGTCTGTGCAATAAAACGAGCACAACTCTAATGCGCCATAGAGAAAAGATGGTAGCTGCTCGAGCTCTAAAAGAAGCAAGAAGGATGAGTGTCGATCGAACAGTGTTGTTGTCACCAAGAGAGTTGATCTATCCCAATATGGAAAGAGACATTGAAGACGGGCGACCTCGATCACCAAGTCAACAATCTGAACTCTCTGATGATAATTTTAACGATTTTTTGGATGCGTCGTGTGGGTAATGTTTTGTTATGTAACTGGTGGTTAAGTGAACAGTTACTTCATAGTTTGAATAACCATCCATGATTGAGGATTTTTGTGACATTCCAGTTTTTCAGACCTTCAGATTTTATGGATTTTGGCGCTTTATGCAATATTGTGAAATTTGACACGTTTTAGGTTATGAGAGATTAGACACCGGTACTTATTCGACAGGAACAAGTAAAGAAAACAAACTTTTGCGAGCCGAGAATTATCTGTAATTTTGTGAGAGAAAAACTTCTGCAATTGGCAATGTTCCAAAACATGAACTTTTGCGAAGAGACAAAATTCGCGAAATATTTTTCTCGCGAAACTTTCTCCCCTTAAAATTTGTGCAATTTCACAAAATCAGTAAAATAACTAATCAACTTTGCTTTTTCACGAAATTAAATATGCGTAAAATATGGCAAGCGTTGTGTATCCGCGAAATTTAATTCGTGCAAGAAATCTTAGCCTCTTAAATTCTAAAACAGTTCTGAAAACCTATCACTTTATTCAATGAAATTTGTAGTATCAGCTCGGAAAAAAATTAATAACTATACGGGGTTAGTTTTTTTAATTTTGTAAATATTTTGAGGTTTAAGTTTTATTTTAACTGTATCCCAGGTTGTGTATCCTGCCAAGAAATGTCAAGTCACTCTTTTTAGCGTAACTAAGAGAAGAACCGAACCTCGGACAAAATAATGTCGGAATAAAGATTTATCAACTAAGATCAAATTTAGCACTTTTGCCCATTTTTGAAAATTCTTTTTACATTTTTCAGTCAACTATCTGTGTAGAGACGGTAAAGAACAGTTTTTATTCATAATTTGTTGGTCAAAATTCTTTCTTGACAAAACTGTTGACCCCCTTGAAAAATTTCATCACTTTTGTCGATATGTTTTTGTTGATAAGATATCTCGCCCTTTTTTGAAATATCATATAAATTAATCGTTCGTTGGAAGAGTGTACACAACTTGTGTACATCAGTTTTTATAAGAATTTTATAATTTCTAAGCAGATCAGACAAGTGTTTTCCTTTGAACAAACAAGGAAATGCTGAAAAAAAAATGTTTTTCTTGTATGCTGTTTCTTTTAAAGTAATGCTGTGTCTGAACTGAAAAAGAGCGTTGTTAATAAAACGTGTGGCTTGGTTTGTGTGTGTTGTGTGGCGAAATCGTAATTCGCTATCTTTTAAACATTTTGTTTTGTTTGTCACTTGTTACACGTGTTTTTTGTTACTTTGTGTGCGACTGTTTTGTGAATTTTGACTATATAAATATTAAAGAATAATATATATATTTTTAATGGAATTCTCCGTTTTCAAATTTTCTTAAAAAATCCTAAAAGAAAATATAAATCGCAAAATTGAATTTCTCAGTGCGCGCTAAAATTTTGACTACTGGGAAATCTTCAATTTTCACAAAAGGTGAAGAAAACACGATCGTCTTCAGACACATCAAAAAATTTCCCGTTTCACACAGATTTTGCTATGTGAGCCACCTAAATAAGGGAAGAAATTGTTTCGCAAAAAAGTTTGTGATTTTGGCTAAAATTTCCAATCTTCTCTTCCGCAATTTCTAGCCAGGAGTAGCAATTCGCAGCCTTTTTTTCCTTAATTCCTAGAAAAAAAAATTAGCAATCTAATTTTGTTGATTTCCGAAAAAAAGCAAGGTATTTTTGTCGTTGTTTTTGCTATATGAAGGTTCAATTCGCGATTTTAAATTCCGCAATTTCTTGACACAATATCGAGTTCGAAATTTGACGATTGTATCACCAAGTCGCAATCTTTAGTTCCGCAATTTACGATCTTTCCTACTATGAATTCGTAATCTTTTTTGCGCAAGCTTTTTTTTCCTTCAGGTATATCGCTAAAAAACCTAAAATATCTAGATGCGGAGTTTTCGCTCAAGGTATACCAACAATGTCTACCTTAACGAAATAATTAAAGAGTGGAAAGAGAGTCGGTCAAAACCTAAATAATGAATATTTTTTATTGATGGCAACGGTTAGGCAAAATAAATGAAATGCAGAATGAAATTATTTCGAGACTAATCATCTGTAAAAATGAGTTTCGCAATGGTTTCCATCCTAGCATTATCGCGTTATTTTTTTTGCGCTAATTTCTGACGCCATATAATTTAGTCATATAGAGCAATTTAGAGCTAGGACGTTTCCTTTATAAGCAAAAATAACGCTGATTTAATTTTTGTTAATGAAATACGTCTAATAGCATCGAGAAGGACTTGTTATGGATTTTCACGAAGCTAATTATAAGTAGACAAAAGCAAAAATGAAAACAGTCACGATTTTTGATCCGGTAATTTTTCGTAAAACGGGAACAATATGGAGAACAACATCATCTTCTAGAAAAATCTTTATATATAATCCCCCGTTTGGAAAAAAAATGTTTGTAGAAATGCCTTTTGCACGCATATGCTTGTTTTTGTTATACAAAAGCGTGTTTGTGCTAACTCGCGTTAGGCGTTAAAAATTAACTCTAATTAACGCCAGATGGAAACCAAGCTTACTCCATTCACTTTCTATGACGGGTTACTCATAAGAATTATCAAGCGATATAACTCTAGTATTCTCGCAGAAAATTATGATTTAATGAATAGCTACCACCTGTTTGTTTGCCTTTCACAGTAAAATACAATATTAATCAATTCGAGTAAGAATTAATTAAATGTGACACAACTGTTCTTATTTTTAAATCAAAATTTACTGTCTAAAGAACTTAGAATCAAGATTTAAGTTCCTGGTGTTGTTAAAAACACCTGATGTATCGAAAGCACCTGTTAAAAGTAAACCAAGATTAATGTGTTGGGAATAGTCGGTTAAAGATATTTACAAAACGCTAAATTTTTTATCATGCGTTGTCGAATAAAATTAGTTAAAAATTTGAAAATCAGCAAAAAAAGACACGAGAGAAATTCAGCATGTCCGTTGGTTTATACGACACTTTGCAAAGAGGGGGCGCAACAGACGAAAGATTGAAATTCATTACTGATGGAAAGACGGTTTCCGACTTGAAGCCAAGAAGTAAAATAAAACAAGTTCCAGGAACAAGTCGATCAAAACGCTACGTATCAGACGGTAGTTCGACAACAGAAGAACATAGTAAAGCAAGTAACAGCGATAGCGTCTACAGCACACTCCAGTTTAAAAGCCAACTTAATTCGAAATTGACTGATCCTGTTATAATAAAAACAGTTTTGCCAAAGAAAAAAAGTTCAGCTAAATCTATCAATCTTGCATCAAAAGAAAATTTTAATAATTCATCAAATGCTGCGAGAAATAAAAAAAATGCAGTTCGCATTCAACAAGTTAATAAAACGAAAAAGCATAGATCTAAAGAGAATAAACGCGATTTTAAAATGGCTACATCGAGTGCGCAAAGATTGAGACTACCTCAGCCTGGTGTATACACAGATCAAAAGCTTCGACAAATAAGCAATCAACGCGTAGGCGAAAATCAAAAGGATGCTGTAACAGCTCAAGGTAGGAGAGCGGAAAAGAAGAGAGCAGACGAGACTAATCCAAGACAAAGGCGTTCCTCCTCCTCAGTGAATTCAATTTTGAAACGAGAAGCAGCACTAAAAAATGAAAGAACACTACAGGATATTGACAAAGAAAGGTCAACTCAAATATATCACAAAACTCCTACCAAAAAAATGTCAGCATCACAGCATCGTGGCCTAACGAGCTCGTCTCGTGATACGACAAGAATGGTCCAATCATTGCATAAATTTAACTTAGGGGACGAGGCAAAACGATTAAACTATGCGATAAGAAGACGATACACGCTCGAAGATGACTGCATACGCATATCTCAAAACGACGGAATAATACTTGTTGAGGGGGACCACGATGAAACTTCTAAACGGGAACATACATCTATAGGCGGCCTAAAAGTATTGGGTGTGCCCAAGAAGTTTATTTGTTACGATGAGTATGACTCTGATATTTTAACAAAACACCATGGTTTACTTCAAGAATTCGAAAAAAAGAAAATGGCTGCTCAAGTGAAATATCTAGAAAAACAAGCAGCAGAAATGGCATGGGATAACAGCAAAGTTAATAGATTGTTTCGGAACCCGATTCAATAATATAGTTAGAGTGAACTTACAAAAAAATGATACGGCAGTAAACAGAAATGCCAGCAACTCTGTTTACTGCTTCAACTAGAGGCTGACAAAATTTCCCAATTTTCGCATACATTGTTAAGTTACGCGCACCCATATTTTTCGCGCTTCTTTGTGAATTCGTTTTTGCGCCCACATTAAGTAGAGTTTTAGCAAAAGAATGGACAGCGCTTGAACACCTCTTCACACCTCTTTATAGCGCAGCAGCTCAGCAAAATAGATAATCGAGAAAAGTGAAAAAATATGAAAATTTAACGTGACACTAAAATTACTTAGTGAAGATAACTCCGATTTAGAACGCATTTGACAAGAGTATTAAGATACGAAATTTATATTTACAGATTTATAATACTAAATAGTTAAAGAAACTGTTCTTTTTTATTTTAATTAGAAGTAGCAATTGTAAAAGCCGTTTCCTCTCCCGAAAGAATGGTACCAGCACTAAGTGGGTTTTCAAATTCTCCAGAAAAAAATGCGGGTTTTGTTGGTCCCTGCACTTGTGCAATTTGGAGGTCCTGTAATGATCTATCTTCAATAGCTGAATTTGACGTTGACACTGAGTTACTTTCAACACCAAAATCGGGTAAAAATTCGCTGCCATGACTTTCTAAGTCGTGTACAAGGGATAAAACTTTTTCATCAGTCATCGTTTGTTGGGCGGCCTTTTCACACGCAGGTACACCGTCACCGTTGACGACCATAATAGGTCGAGAAACAACAGATACTACAGGGAGGTTAACATTCGAAGAAGAAAAGGCGGTTTGGTTGATTGATTTAAATACAGAATCACCACCGCGCTTTGCTAAAGTTGCCGAGCCTTCGTTAGCAAAACTAGAAGATAGACGGTGTTCTGGGTTACCATCTTTGTATGGAACTATGATGTAGGGAGGTTTTTCGTCGTTCAGCGAATTCGTAATTGACGTCAGCATGTACTGTTTTTTCGAGGTGACGGACACATTGTCGTGAACGCTGGAAACAACAGGACCCTCGTCCACTGTCATATGAACAGCGCTAGTTGCATTCACGCAAGTTTCACTTTGTTTTCTGCACTCCGCTGAGGTGACGTTAGTGGTCTGTAATATTTGCTGTATACATTCCTGCTGGTCTTGAGAAAGTTCTAAAGACAACCCCGATGAAGCGTCCGTAACCTTTTCCGTAGTAACAAGCAACTTATCAATCTGTGCACTCCCAAGAATTTGTTGAATATTGTCAATTTGTAGCCCCCCTTCTTCCCCTTTTGAATCACCCACGGATGACGGGACCTGTAACACGACTACAACTTTATTATTATCCGTAGAGTTCGTTTGATTAGCAAGTGAAGTTCCCGGTATATCCTTATCGATATAGTTATTTTTCTCGAGAGAGACGTCCATCTTTTCTTCGGAAACCGTATTAGAGGACGAAAGTACTGCGCCAATATGCCCCTCCGTGTGAGCTGCCAAATCCTTTTCAGTATAGAATTTAGCAGGACACTGTTTACAGCAGTGCGTAAGACCTTTCTCATGCAACGGTACATGAGCATTGAGGTCTGTTTGCGTTTTGAACACGCGTAAACAGAATCCACATCTGTAGTTTCCATTCTTCTGTTTTTGCTCATGCATCAAATTATGCTCGTTTAACATTGACTGACTCTTGAACATTTCTTCACAAATACCGCATTTAAAAGAGGCTTCCCCTTTAAAATGACGGAGATAATGCTTTCGACAGGCTGATTTAGTTCGAAATGTTTTCTCGCATTCTTTACATATAAACGGTTTCTCTCTGGAATGCGTCAGCATGTGGCGTCGTAGTGTGGTCCGGTCTGTAAACTGCTTACCGCAGCTCTCACACGCATACGGCCGAACACCCGTATGTACGTACTTGTGTTGACTGAGTCCAGCTTTTCTAGTGAATTGCTTATGGCAAATTTCACATTCAAACGGTTTGACACCAGTGTGTACGAGTGCGTGGCGCACCAAATGATGAGGCAGAATAAAAGCAGCACCGCAAGTATCGCAGATGTGACGCCGCTCTTCTGTGTGAGTCCTCGTGTGCTTTTCTAAGTGTGACATTCTTGTGAAGGTCTTCTGGCAAATGTTACATAAATAGTGCTTCTCGCTGGGATGATTCGTCACGTGTCTTTCGTAACGCGATTTCTGTTTAAATGTTCGGTTACACTTTTCACATAAGTATAGTTCCACTTCTAAAGAAACAAAAACAATATCCCAACCTTTAATCCCTTTCTTTGCCCTGCTATAATCTCGTGAAATTTACCCAGTTAAACGAGCCTAGACGACGTTTCTGGTGATTATATCTCTAATTTGTCACGATGCGCGCGCTCGAGCGCTTTTTGCGCTATAGTGGAAAATGCACACAAATGGAAACAGGCCTTTAAGGATTGACGTAATTAATTTTACTGGGTATAATTTTGTGATTCAATGGCAGAATATTTTATGTTTCGTGGGATCTTTTTTTTACCAATCCAACATTTTACGATCGTACGTTTTTAAGGGGCGATTTTCAGGGAAAAGTTCCGTACGAATAAAGAAATTAAATCTTTGTTCTTATTTGCATTTGCGGGACTTATTAACAACTTACAAGACTTAACTACAAAAATAAGTCGCGCAACAATTAATTTCGCAAGATTAGTTAACAAAATATTATTATTAAACAATAATTTATCAACGCGAGGTCAAAGTGCAAGAACAATTAAGTAATAAGCCTTGTTCTAGGCTATAGCCTGCTTTTTACCTTTCTTTACTCCAGATTGTGATGATGACATCATTTTTGTAATTGACATTAGTTCGGCACCATCTCCAACTACTGCTTGTGACAAATCATTTTTTAGCTGATCAATAGAATGCATTTCTGAGTGGCTATTGCTTAACTGGTTACCATCGCCAGATAATGAAGCAAATATGACAAGCTAAAAGGAAATATCAAAAAATTTTTGCGAAAATTAAATTTCACGAATTTCCACTGTCGGCGTCCGCGAAAATATGCTCTCGCGGATTTTTGGTAATTTCGTCATTCGCGAAATTCATTTTTTTAAACGACGTTCTTAGCTAAATTTTGAATAATTGTGTTCATGTACATTTTTCGTCAGATCTGCAAAAATCCCATGAAATTAATTTTTTCTTGGTGTTCATATGTGATAAATTTCCAGAATTCTCATTAAATCAATTATAGCGCCCTGGTGCTCGCAAAGACATTGTTTTAATAAGGGATTTTTAACCTTTTTCTTTACATTTTTTTATAGGAAACCTACCTAACCTGGATTCATTTTTGCGAGAAATATTTGGGAAAACTGATATTTTATATGAGCAATTCGATGATGACAATTTAGGGTATAAAAACCAATTTGTTTATTCTGATAAAAAATGTTTTATTTTAGAGATTTTACTTCTGATATCTTTAAAAATAAGTCCTTGTAAAATTTTGGGTAGTTATTTTGGTAGTTATAAAGTCATCCTTATTTTTTCGTTCTGTACTGTAAACAGGTTTCTAATGTAAAAAAAACATTACGTATAACTTTTATTTATTTTTTTTTTTTTTGGTGTGCAAAGTAAATCATTAATTTAAATTATAGTATAAATATATTTAGGGTTATTTTCATAATGACACAAGCATTTTTAATTAAACATTTAAAGCACAATGTTGTTCAGTCTAATTTATAGTCTGTTTGTATCTTTAGTGCCAATATTGTACCTACAAATTTTGAACAATGGCCAGAAAGTACATTTCTAATATCTGTAAAAGCAACAAGTAGCAAATGTATCCGGCTGGTTTATTGTAAGACCATATACAAAGATCTCACATTGTTGAGTAGAAAACATTTTTTGTAAGAATTCTTTTTATGAGAATTTATCAGAAATATTTTTACATTTCCCTCATGAAAGTCACAACAGAGAAGAAATAATGTTGTCACCACATGTACATTTTTATAAGAAAAGCTTGGATTTCTTAATTATTTTATGATTTTAGAATCAGAAGTTTCTATGTGGTTTTTAAGAGTTGAAGGGATAATTTACTAAATATTAAATATTGACCTTGCAACCATCATCTTTTTAGTTACAGTTTGTGCATCCACGTTACGAACAGTTGCCATTCGTGGTGAAGTTATCGCTTTTTTCCAAGCTGTTGTAAATCAGACAAACTCAAGATAAAAGTATGATTCTTTTATAAAAAAATGGTGTTATTTTTATGTAAAAAAGCTATTGTGTATTATTAACATTTTTTGTATGCTTTTCTACAAAAAAATGCAAGGCTCAAATTTTCTCACTTCACTTCACAATTGATAACAGCCAAAAATTTTAAAATGGCTTATAAAAATTTCAAAATGGCTTATCAAAATTTCATTTGTACATTTTAGCTAAAATTCTCTTTGTATATATGGTGGGAGCTTTTCAATGTAAGACAAATTTGTTTATGCATTAGGAAAGTATTTTACTGTATATATATATATAGATGATTAGAGTTGAGTTGCGTTATTAGGCCATTGTCATTATTAACCACATAATGCGAAAATCCTTTTTAAGAAAATATGTAAAAAAAGATATAAAGAGAAGAATATTAAAATTATTCCTTGTTTTATATCAAATCATCTAGCTAACTTTCAAGTAAAACAACTTTGTTTCAAATAAAATATCCAAATGAATTATATTTTACCTGATTTGGATGAACTGCCTCTTCTTGCCCCTCCATTTTCACTAAAATTGCACATTTTGGTATATAACAGAAATTTGGAATGACAATATGGTAAGAAATCAAATCGCAACTAAGAATTGATGTGAAAATAGGAACATGGTAGCTAGTTAGCTCTAGTGATAGCTACTGTGATTAGCTAAACACTTTTGAAGATTTCTTTTCTTTAGCTATAGTTTAGCTATACCATACTAACCATAGGTAAATTAGATTTACTGATATCTGGCCAGTTAACCAGCTAGTTGTTGGCTAGACTATATTCAAGGATAAAATTATCCTTTATAAGGTCGATTTTTGGGTGACATGCAAGATTGTAGCTATGACCCAAATGGTAGTAAACCCTGGGACTAAAAGCCCTGGGATTTAGGTAACCCAAGGATTAAAGAACGAAAAACCTTAGCGGTCGTATTTACATTAACAAAGGCATTTTTTATGCAAAAGATTATGACTAAAAACGTAAAGACAACTGTAGCCTTTTTTTTAAACAAATGATTAGCTAGCTACATGTTATACCTGAACTAGAAAGAATTATTATGACTGCCCTTTCACTATGTTCTGGCTTCTGCTTAAAAACACAATATTTTACCCTGGGTGTGAATGAAATTCAAGATCGACTGAGTACAGGGTTTGATTGATTATCATCTCGCTGGTCTGGAAAGAACAACTCGGTAAAGTTTCAGGACCTGGATGCGCAATATAAAAAAAGTTTAGGTTTACTTAGTTGGTTTATCTTTTTTAATTAGGTGAAGAACGTGTTATTACATTAAGTATTAAATATTTTCGCACTTTTGAATATAAATTAATACAAGGAAGCTTCATAGTTGAAAAAATTATAACATATTCATAGTCCTGGATTTACATATTTCAGAACTGTATACTATTGCCGTGATGAAATAATTTTGTGCTGAACATGGCGGATATTTTATGCTGAAGTTATAAATATATGTTGCATGTCAAAAGCTAGGACGACATCACGTAGCTAATTTTGCTGACCTAATGACAAAGTTCCAGTTTGTGTAATCATTTTATATCTAGGCTACTAAAATACTTAGATAATGTCACACTTCTGGCCACAGAACCGACCTTTTACAACTAAGAGGCACGCAATTACACACGATTACGATGTTTCACAGAAATCTCTGGGTGTTGGTATAAATGGAAAAGTTTTAGAATGTTATCGCAAAAGTGATAAGGGGAAATTTGCACTAAAGGTAAGGAAAGCTATGTTTATATCTTTGATTAGAGAGAATTTAATTTTGTACAAGACAAGGGTGTGCCCGCCTATAGTACAACTTATTGGGAAATGCCACAAAAACCATGATAGCATTTAGGAGGGTGCTGACCATCAGAAAAAGCCACAAAAATTATGGAGGTGATTTGCGCAAATTCAGTGTTTTGGAGAAACTTAAAACTTCACCCAGAAAAGCCCACATCCATTTCAAAAATTGAAAAAAAACGGTAAAGTGTAAAGCATCACTGTTTCAAAAATAAAGTCAGATATACTATACAAGCTTTGTCAAGAATGTATGTTGGTGTGAAGTTTTCAAAAAGGATTCATTTAATATAATTAAATAGTTATCTAAATAAAGTCAGTAAAAGTGCTGATTTGTATTTCTGATAAAAAGCGGAAATTTTATTTAAAAATTCACCTAACCCAGATGTCTTATAACCTGGCATTTTTGACCAGCCATCACCATTGTGGACATTCAGGCAAGTTTGGTATTTTGAAAAAAACTCAAAATTTCTGCTGGACAAAAACATTCAATTTAAATATTTTTGGTAATGCACCGACAATTTTTTATCCTGAAACTCTCACAAGAATTGCAGAAAAGCCCATAATTTATGTTGACTTTACCTTGTCCATTAACAAGAACTGTGTGGGACAAATATGACCTTCTTAGTGGCTGCAGTATTTATTAACGGCTTAAAATTTGCTCCATAAACATTACACTTTTTTAATAAACAACTGATTTTATGTACTTCGGCCCAAACATTATTCAGGTAAGAGAACCTAAGGTATAAAATGATGTTGGACTTATATTATAGCTTAAAAAGTTGGTTTTGTAGACTTTCAGGCAAGTTTGGTATTTTCAAACTTTTTAAAAAGCTCTTTTTGTTCTCAAGTCATTCACATATAAAGAATTTCAGATTTAATTATATTGCATAAATTATGATTTCATATTTAAGTAATGGCAATTTTTGAAATTTTCTCTCATCAGTAATTTTTCATCAGTAAGGGATGTGCATTAAAACTTTATCAATGTGTAGATATTATAAAGGTGATTTGATCATTTATGCTATTATCACTTATTCACCCCAACAAATAGTTTAATAATTAAATTTTTAGGGCAATTGTTTATTATTAAGAAAGTGTAATTAATGCAGTCCTAAAGCTTTGGGCCTGTATTATCGAGAATTGTCTTTTACATTTCAGAATAATTGAAGCAAGTTTTTCAATTTTTCAGGAGTTGTCAGACAAAAGTTGCAAATTTTAAATTGAATTCTCCCAGTATTTCTTTTTTTAGATCTCTCAACGTCTGCTTTGCTGTAATCTGTAAACACACCCCATTGCTGACGTGCAGGGCTCTTTATAAAATATTGTGTTTCCCGTTTTCTCCTCCATCCTATATATCTTTAATTTTATTTCTCAATTTTTGCATATTTCTTTATCTTTTCTGAAATAACTAATAATTCCTTTTGTTTTATCCATCCTTCTTTCATGTTCACATTGCATTTGTTTTTTATTCCTTATATATATTCCTTTTTTTGAGTCGGAAAACTCATTGTTCTGTCCATCTGCATAATTAAGTAGGTTTTTTTGCATCTTTGCCTGTTATGAGGTTGAAAGCACCTTACCCATCAAAATTTAAAAATTAAAGGTAAAAGCTAAAGACAAATCTCAATGCGGTTGCATTTTAATGGGATTTGTCCACAAAAATTGAAAAAACAACAGGATATAAGGAATAAAATGTAGAATTCAGATAAACTTTTGCTGTGACTAATAAATCTTTTCACAGATATATGTTCTAAACAAAATGCAAACTATATTCACGCACTAAAACTTAAGCTAATTTGCGTGGCATGAAAAATGCAACCACATGTGGAGCTTAATACAGTTAGCTATATATCCTTTGTGACATGTAGCTACTGTTGTTTTATTATGAATTACAATAAGAAGTAGCTATATCAGCTATAGCTACTGATTTTTAAAGCTAAGTGAGGGTATTTAGATTTCAGTTTATTTTTAATAATTTTGCAGGATCCTATGTCTTGAAAGTGAGACAGGTTAAAAATGTTATGACCAGTCCATTTTGTGCTTTCTTTTTTGCAGCTTATTACTTGTTTTTTTTAGAGCCTGATTAAGTTGCCTTTTATTCACTATTAACAAGTCAAGTGAATAACTGTTAAAATTAAAGTAATTACCTTATTCCAGGAAATTAAAGAGGCACAAAATAAATTTACGTGAATGCCTATAACAACTTATAGAAAAGAATTGTTTTCTGAAATTTAGCACAAATCAGGAAATAAATAAAAATGTAATAAGTCAAGAGCAAAAGGAAAGAAAAGAGTAGTAGAGTTTTAAATGTTTAATTAAGTGTTTGCATTTCTTTTTAACAAAAACGCAAATTAGCTTCCAAGTTGGTAAGATTAGTACAAAATGTGGCAGTTTCTTATTAAAAAACTACTTGTTATGTGAACTTTAAGATTCGTTTCTATTTGTATGACTAACAATTTTGCAAATACATCCCTTTTCACCTCAAGATATAAAAATTTATAACTTTATATTTATTGCTTTTCTTTGTGTTGTAATATTTCTATTTTGAACCAAAGGTGCTTAAAGACTCCCTAAAAGCAAGACGGGAATTGGATTTACATTGGAAGGCTTGTGAATGTCCATATATAGTTAAAATAATAGATGTTTATGAAAATAAATTTGGTAGAGATGACTGTTTGCTCATTGTTATGGAATGGTAAGAGTTTTATATTGTTATTGCACTGGTTATGTCGTGATATTAAACTCAAACTCAAAGCATAAAATACACAAAAAGTATTGCAATCTGGCCTTTGTTTACCATTTTAAATGTTTTTACGCGAGACTCAAAAATATCCCAGTGTTGATTAATTTCCTGATATTTTTTTAGCATGGAAGGTGGTGAGTTATTTGAAAGGATACAGACTAGAGGTGATCACCCATTTACAGAACGAGGTTGGTGAATTTAATTTGATAATAATTCCAACTTATTTTCCATGATGTCAACAACCATTAAGCACTTTCTATTACACTAAATCAAACATAGGAAGATTAACAGGCTTTTAAATTATTACTTGTCAGCCACTTTAAAACCAGTCTCGTAAAAATAGTAGATTTTTTATACTGATGTTTTTATATGCTTTCTTATTTTGCCTACTTATGCTTTTTATAGAGGCTGCCGCAACTGTCCGAATGATCAGTATGGCAGTAATTCACCTACATACAATGAATATTGCACACAGAGATTTAAAGGTACATCTTACGTTTAACATTAATTTTTTTATTTATTTTCCTTTTCTTTTTTTCCATTTTATATTTCTAAGCAACTATTAGTGACAAATATTCAGTTTATGTGGCAAGTATAAAAATCGGGCTAAATAACTTTAAAATATGTGACCAAAATTAAAAGAACTAATTGCTAGAACGAAATCTGTTAGTACATTAAAAATGTGCCTGCTGAGTGACTTTAAATCATTCTGCACTGTAAGGAAAGTAAATCTTTTATATTATTGTTTTAGCCAGAAAATCTGCTCTACTTAAATCGTACACCAAACTCGTTGCTAAAATTGACGGACTTTGGCTTTGCCAAAGAGACTGTTAGCGTGTCTCTGCAAACTCCGTGTTACACACCATATTATGTTGCACCGGAAGTGTTAGGACCAGAAAAATATGATAAATCGTGTGACATGTGGTCATTAGGTGTCATCACATATATTCTTTTGTGTGGGTATCCACCGTTCTATAGCAACCATGGTGCTGCTATATCACCTGGAATGAAACGCAGAATACGACAGGGGCAGTATACGTTTCCAGAAGCTGAGTGGAAGAACGTTTCAAATGATGGTAGGATAGTATCCGTCTTTTTTAAAAATATTCGTATTTGCTGAAATTGCCACATCTCTTTAAACTACTCCATTTTTTTCAATTTTTAAAAGCCCCCCTTAAACTCCTCAATCTCACCTAAAAGTAGTCTTTTAAACAACTTTCTCCTCAAATCTACCCAATTTTAGTTTTACGAAACTTGATGGTTTGTCACTTATTATAAATGCATAGAAATACTACATGAATAAGCTGTTTTGCAGTACACCTAGTAAATCCCAAATCTGCTCAAAAATGGGTTTAAAGTTTCAATTTTCACTCCCTAAAAATAGTGACAACGTTCCCTTTCGTCTTTTTAGCTAAAGATCTAATAAAAAGTTTATTGAAGACTGAGCCTGCACAAAGGTACTCCATTCAGGAAGTCATGAATCATCCCTGGATTAAGGTATCAGAAATCCTCATATATGTACTTTTATTGAGAGTATTTTTTTAGTTCATTGAAATGTAGCTAATTACATTGATTTATGTAGAGCTACACACAAGTTCCACAAACCCCACTGCACACTGCCGCAATATTAGCAGAAGACGAAGATATGTTAACCGAAGCTCAGGTTTGTTCTTTGGAAAATGTTAATTGTACGTGTGTGTGTGGACCGTTGATCAAAGCGTCTGTTTTTCGTACCTTATCCAACATCATTGTTGTCGGTTGTCCTTATCTTAGTGGGATCATATTTCATTCGAATCTGAATTTTTATTGTTTAGGACGAAATGACTTTAGCTTTGCAAGCTATGCGAGTACCATTTGAGGAACAAATTCGTCTAAAAGAAATCAACGTGTCATCCAATCCGTTATTGAATCGACGAAACAAAAAGGTAAATAAAATTTACCCTAGATTTAATGGTCTGCCCCGTGCTTGTGAAAGAATAAACAGTGTTGCATATAACTTGCTGCTTTCAATACTTTGAAGCGTTCGTGGATTTTTGAAAATCTGGAAATTAAGTAAGCTTGTGGTAGGTCATGAATTTCATCCCGACCCAACCAACCCGACCAAGTCACTTAAAAAGTGTTAATTTTTTTTTGTTTCATATTATTTTACCTTTTTAGAAAGTACGATAAAGAGACAGACGTTGTGAAAAAATTTATGTTTATTCAAGCAATTGCACCATCAAAAGCCGTGCTCGATGCTAATGCTTTAATTACGTAGACGATTGTTATATCATGATACCTCCATGGTTGAATGGATTACTTGTGTAAAGTTCTATGCAGCGCCTGTGGAAATCATTGTCCTCTGTAACTTGATAGCAAATTAAATTCACTTTTAGTATCAATTCTTTTGTAAATAATTTTTAATCAATACTAGTAGTATATTTTAAGAAAAGAAATGCTGTTGTATTGATGTTTTAAGATAACTTCCTTCTTCAGTTGGTGCCTGGTCTAACATTTGCATCTTAACCGCGAAAACACATTTTATTGCCGGTAAGTATGGGCACACCTACCCAATAGCTTTCGAAGCGCTGCAAATAATTCGAATGAGAATTGATCCCACGACCTCTTTATTGTACGATGCAGTTTGAAGCGAACACGGCTCGACAGTAAGCCCTGTGAATGTAAAAAATTCAAAACTGCCGCAAAGAAGTTGCTGAATGGAGTTGCTAAATGTTTAAATTAAAGATATAGCGTTTCATCTACTTGCTGTGTTGCCAGTTTTGTGAAACCTAACTAATGTTGTTCTACTTCCACGCCCATTTTTGTAAAAATATAGGGCCAAATAAATCGAACAATAGAACAGCAAATGAAAAAATTAGGGGAGATTAGGACAATCCAGTAAGTAAGTAACAGGAAGTTTTACGTCCTTGAAAATTCCACACTAAAGGCTGGCTATTTCTCCCCTCCCGACTGTGTATCTATGTTACATTACCGCTAGATAGGTATAGCATGTTGCCCTGACGCGGGAATGCTGACTGAATTCCTTAATGCGCCTGGACTGTGCCGTTTTTTATGGGAAATTAAAATTTCTATCATATCGATTAGAGAGTGCTTCCGATTTAACAAATCGTTAAGCGTCAGCTTAGCTTGGGGGCGAGCGGAGGAGGGGAGAGGAGAGTTCAGGGTTGAATTTTTGTCTGCAGAAGAAACCGTGTTCATATATACACGTTAGAAGAGTCTCGTTTTGGTAGTATCCACAAATTTATATAGGTCGTCGTGGAATAGAAATCGTTAAGCAGTTTTATGTTAAAATCAAATTTTAAATTAAGATTGAAAATTTTATAGTAAAATATGATTTTTACCATTTTTTTAGAATATTATAAAAGCGTAGTTTGTAAGTAATAAATCTTGATGTGAATTTTTAGGTAAAAATAATGACCCCCTGAACAGTCGCCTATTACCTCATAACGCTGGAATAATTAAAATATTTAGCATAATTACGGTGGAACAATAGAAAATTTTAAAGCGAAACAATAAACCAAAAGATCACAACAATATTTGTATACGAGACTGTCATGGCGGACCATGGTATGAAAAATGGTAAGCTTTATCCGATATGATTCAAGTGATTTAAAGCTATTCCTTTAATTTTACGTAACCCTGTGTACAGTTTATTCAGGCCAGAATTCTATGATATTTATTATGTTCATTTCTGCACTCAGAACAAGCAGACAAGAAAAAAAAAAAATTAAGCTAGCTAAGATTTATAGGATTGCCTTTCCATTTTTTATTTAATACTTTGGATTGGGTTTAAAGACAAAAACAATTTTTAAAATTCATTGTATTTTCTTGTAAACTATGTCACATCATCATAAGATCAAACTAATAACCTACGTACACTACACTTACATAGTAAAAACTGTTATAAAACAAACTTTACATAATTATTCTATAGCTAAACAATTTAAAAATCTTATATTGCTATAAAATAGAAGATAGTACTTTGATCTCATCTTTATATAATCAATTTTAAAATTTTTTTTTGCCTTCAAACCCAATTCGAAGTATTATATAAGTAATACTATTTCACAATAACTAATAGATGAGTTGCGGTGTGATGTAATGTTTTAATTTTGCATCGAGAACAATGGTCATGCGCGCGCATGTGCACAGGCAGTAAATATAAACAACAGACCGCAACGATCGAAAATATTAAGTGTATAACAAAAGAGCTCACGCCAAAATTGGTAAAGTCTACTCTTAAAAAGGCAGGATAATAGTTAAGAAAAACCATTCAAATGCATTTTAACCTTATATTCCTAAAAAATCTATAAATTAGCATAAAAAAAAAATTCGGCTATGGGGTCCTTCTTTTCTTGCCTGTCAGGATGTGCGCACATCATTCGCAACTCATCTATAAACGTTGTAGCATATGTTGTATATTCCTTCCCGTAGTTTTCTGACTTACATCACAAAATGTCAGTCAACCTTGCTAACATTCTATTTTAGAATACTCTTCCTCAATCTGTGTTATGGTAAGGGATGCCTTCAATATGAATAATAATCATGTTGCCACCACACAAATAACATATTAAGGGGGTGAAGTGAATGTGTTGATTTTATGATGAAAAATGACAACACAGAACTTATATTTGAGGGACTGAAGTCTACGTCATAAGCAGAAGAAATTTTCTGTTTTTTACTTTGCTGCTATTAGGAGAATGCAAATGTTAAATTTTTAACCAGTTACAAGTCCTAATTTTTCAGGGCAGCCATTATAAATTGAGGAATAACACGCCATACATATGATCAGCTTTTCATAAAGAGAGATTAAATTTTTCATAAAACCTTCGTTTTCTAATTTCCAACGTGACATATTGTGTAGTTTTAGGTGAGTTTTGCTGTTTTAGCTTAAAGGTACTGTCCAGTAAAAATATAATAATAAAAAAGTAGCCTGAACTTTTCTTTTTTTTTTTTTGCGAAAATAAAAGTGATTATATTTCTAAAGTTTTACAACTCGAATAACGTTTCCTTTATGTTTACAAATTTTTCATATCGCACATTGTCGAAAGCAAATTTATACCGAAGCCATTCTACATGAAAGGGAGGCTAAAATAAAATATTTGTTGTGACGTAAGCGTTTGGTTCTCGGTGAATCAAAACATTGTAAATAGAAAATGATTGATTTACTCTGAACAATATTACCAGATTAAATTATTTTTTTTTAAATTTCACCCCCTTTTTTAAAAAATGTAACAATTTATGAATATTTAATTTCAAAGCATGCAACTCACTTTCAGAGATAGAACTGTATGTCCATGTCCACACAAACAGAATGTCTCTCTCTACACAAATTAAAGTAGATTATTTTAAAGCTGCTTTATATTTTGTGCCGATACTGAGACCAGACGCGGGTAAGATAATTTACATAAAAGTGTATCTATGCAGACATCCGTTGGAGTGGCTGATGCCCAATTGCAGACAACATCGTGCGATGATGAAATGAAAAAATCTGACGCAACATTACAAGTTAAATTCCTTGACAAATCTGAATCATTTTTTGTAATATACCAAACCATCAACTGTTGTTGTCATATTGGTAAATATATCGTGCTTTAGAAAACCGAATAGCAAAAGAAGAAAGTATAGAAAATACAAACGCATTAATTAAATTGTGTTTTATGTACCTTTACACTTCCTCAACAATTATAAACCTCGTTCCCAGTACCCCTATTCTATTACCAAAGCTACCTCAATTAGCAAACGAAAAAAAAATACTTGGTTCGAGGTTATTCATATTTATAATTTTTATACCGTAATGCTTCGAATAAACGCCCATTAAACGCCCCCAGAAAAAAGATTATACCCACAAGGATTAAAAAATTGTTTAAATAACACTTGAGGCATGACAAAAAAAACCCCAGTAAATTCGGACCTGCTATGGTTTAATTAATGGTCTAATTGTTTTGTCAAATGAAGAAATTATATACAATTAAATCCATGATAAAATATCTGTTCCGCCTGTAAGTGCAGTTTTGCAGATTTGATTCATCTGTGCTCCGTCGGCGTTCACCTCTGCATAAGTTAAGAACCGCATGGCTCGATTTCTTGTGTAAGACCTGGTCACCAATGACGAAGGGGCCAGGCAAAAGAGATTCATGTCTACGTAGTTCTTTTAACTAAGTCAGGAGTCGGTGAATTAGCTAGGATGGTCAGGTTGGCTATGAATAGCCTTGCTCGTGGATGAAAAGGACCAGGACTATTTGATAATTCTGATCTAAGATCTAAAAGTGTCCGAACAAGACAGAAATCTATCAACGTTTTGTCTGACGAAAGTTCTAAACGAGCTAAGGACATGCATGACCAAACTGGAAATGTGGCGGGCATTTTGTTTGACGAGACTCCAAAAACTATTTCGAGGGCTGCCATCGCACGCTATAAAATGGGATTTTATAGGTTGATTTTTAAAACTCAATATTTATTTTTCAGGCGTGCAATTAATTGCACGCCTGCAACGATTTACGCGTGTGCCACGGCGTGTGCGTGCGATCGCACACTTCTGTTAGAAAGACTGTTGTTTGTAATTTACAATCAAATATTCTTGTCGTCAACTTCATTTGTCCGAGAAAAATCAACTTCAGGTATTTCTTCACCTTCTTTGAAGCCAGTATACACCCCATTCGTACTTGGATATTCTTTACGTATCTTAGACACGACACAAGATCAACGCTTTTTCCCAAATGGTTATGAACAAACCAACAGAATTGGCGGTATGCCGCATATCGATAAGATCTAAAAATATCATCCTCAAATAAGATTGGAAATACTATGACAACAGAAATTTCAAGAGTGCTAGCGACTTATTTGCTAGAAACTTCGTCCTTTTTTTTAAGTCCACTGCTTTCCCGATCGTGGAGAGAGACTAATGCTGTCCACAAAGTGTTCTTTAAAATCACAACCGCGTTGAAATCTTCGCGCTCTGTATAGTATGCTCTGTTATACATTTCTTATCTAAAACACAATAGAAAACTTGTACCCAGGCACTCATAGATAAAGAACAAGCTGTGTTTTGAGTGAAGTTTGTTGTTTTTTAATTTTAGAAATATTTTCCCTTTGGCTCTAATAATATATTTAAATAACCACCCATTTGCGCTTATTTGAGAGGGGTAAAGAATATTACAAGGAAAAGTGGGTGCTTACTTGAGAGGGGTTTTTAAATAACAGTGGTCACCTAATTAAGCATTTACAGTATATGCTTGTGCTTAAGCTTTTCTATGGAGAGACGCTTAATTTTTTGACAAAACATTATATTGAAGTATATTGTATATACTTTTATTAAGATTGCTTCTATTATTATAGTGAATGACTGCAGCTTTCATTGTTTGGACGTCAGAACTAAGCATATTCAATTTTCATTACATTAACCTTTTCCAGCTGACAATTTAATGTAATAGAGAACAAAAGCAAGTCTGACAATTGAATTAATCAAGTCAAATTATCTTATCAGATATTATAAGACAAGTGAATTTATTTAAAATTTTTGTATGTTTCATGTTACATCCAACACATCTTTCAGCAGAATGATGTATTGGATGTAACACGGAATATATATCATTCTGTTCGTAAGAGTTGAACTAAATGTGTATTGAGAAAATATTAGTTGGGGGACGCAATAAATTAAACTAAAGTATTTAGTTTAAATATAGTCTACAATTGAATGATAAAACAAAGCAGAGAAAGCACTATTTTGTGAAACTTGTTCTTAATTTAAAAAAATTGAATTTAAAAACTGAATTTAAAAAATGTTTCAAATATAAGAACAAATTCAAAATAATTTCAGACTAAATGTGCAAAAAATGAGAATATATGAAGCAAAATATGAAACATAATTTACTATATAGTTCTTAAAAAATTCAGGTTGACGTACAAGACTGGTTAATTAGAATAAATTTAGTTCATCAAGAGATATATTTAGCTTGAGAATATTTATTATTAACAAATTTGCGCGAACTTCTTCAAGCTAGGGTGAGTAAACGTGTCAGAATTTAGGTGCGTTGTGTAAGAGCTAAGATGAATATTTAAATTGTGGTTAAATCCCTAACACGATAAGAGCTTTCTGTAGTGATGATTTTTGTAATTTATTTATTCGTTTATTTTCATAACATATAAAAAATGCGCTAAGAAAGAAAATATCTAAATGTAAAGATTTCGTAACTTTATTTGTAAAACTGACATATTTAACAGATAGATCTTACATCTTCTGAAAGGTTTAATTCACCTTGGCGTGCTAAATTTTGGTGGTAAATAATTAACAAGTTGAATTTTCATCCACCATTCTTTTTATATTTTATTTAATTATATATAATCCCTATGTGAACATTGTGTTGATTCTTTCTTTCCTTTTACAGTTGCTAGGTAACATTAATTGCATGTTTAAAATTTTTAAACCTTTCTTATTATTGCTATAGATTCAAAATAAACTTTGAGCAAGTGAATAGGTTGATGAATTATTTATTTTTGTTCTAACTTTGGACGTAGCTGTTCTGTGGTTTATACTATTTCTTGCTAGGAACGTTTTTTTTTAAGTTTGGAGTTAAGATTTCAAACTTGAAAGTTTGCAGATAAGTTTTTGAACTTTCAAAAAGTGGTAAAGGTTTTTTTAAACAAAACTTGATTAAAAAATATGACTAAAATAATGAAATATAATTATGGAAACTACACAGGTATATAGATAACTGTAATATTTTTTGGAGCTTATTGACTGAACTGGCAACTTTGACATTATTTTTATTTTCTTACACTAGCTCAACAAGCTAACATATTGACGTATAATGTAACCAACGATCGTGGCTGGAATGATCCTCCAACCTCAGTTTTTAGCCCAAATGCAACCGGGAACAGAAAGCGTATAGATCCAAGAAAAGCAAGAGTTGGACATAACATCAATGCTTCAACAGGTAGGAATATACTTTGGATTGCGTAAGGGTCAAAAACTGAATAAAAGGTTAGACTAAGAAAATAAGTGACTGTTTAAATCTTGACCACAAGTTTGTCAACTATATTTGCATATTTTGACTGATCTTTTATAAAATGCTGGTCAATTCTAACATTACTTCCTTTTTTTACATATACCTGTTAAAAAATTTCCTTAAGTTGAATTTTTTTGCCATCTAGGTATTTATAAACCTTCCAACGTGCTCAATGGTGCTTTTCAATCAAGCGGAATTAATGGATTGTCTCAAAATATACACAACATGTCTCTTCAACCCCAAAAAGACATGCTCCATCATGCCAATAGCAATCCGGACCTTCATAACATGTCAGATGGTAGCATACCCTCTCACATTATGTCTCCATTGCATCATTCGGCTAGTGTGCCTAACAAAATTAATGCAGTGGGACAATATAATGGCTACATGCCGAACGGAATTGCTCGTATTAGCACTCCACCACCTAGTATTTGTAATACACCTCCTGTTGGTAATAGCAGCAGCAACCAAGTATGTACAACGCCACCGCAAAACATGACTCCGCCACAGAGCGTGACGCCACCAAACAGAAAGTTTAGCGCACCCAGCGCGATCATGGATTCAAATTTGATTACACAGTTAGGCACCCCAACAATGCTTCAGTCGTCACACCTCACTAAACCAACTCCTGCGAATTCTACAGATGCATCAACTAATGGTTTTCAAGTTGGTGGTACCTACCCAATGTTTCATAACAATAGTTCAACTGGTTTTAAATCGATTCAGAATCAAGAATCATTATATTTACAAAATCAAAACACGACACCGCAGATGTCTAGTTTGCCGCCAATGCCGGCAGTTAATAACATCGCCAATCAAAATAATTTATATGCCAGGAGTGTGTCATCTCCTGGCCTTCCACAGCGGATATCACCCACCAATGTTGGACCACCACCGACCACGGGGTTTTATACATCAGGAAGCCGAGGCTCGCCAAAGAATATAACTCCAGGAAACAGTGGACATAATTCGCCAGTACCTGGTCTAGATACGCAAAGCGTAGAAAATGATAGCCAGTTATTAAAGGAAACCTTAAAAAGACTTAACGATTGTCGTGAAAAATGCTTATGTCATTTAACTAATAAAATTAATGATGATATTAGTAAAAGAATAGTATCATTTGAACAATCTTGGACGACGGGGAAGTTGTCTTCAACAGTGAAAATGAGGATGTCCCAGCTGTCAGAAGGTATTACTGATATGTTAAATTATGTTCTTCATTTTCGTTACCTTTTTGACTTGACCTGCAAAGATGTTCGCTTTCCATGGAGATTCACAAAGTGTCTAATAAAAGCAAACATTCTTTTCTTGTGTTAAATATCCTAAGGTAGTAAAATTTCGCTAATGATCAATAAGCAAATTATTTGTAGACATAAAAATTGCAAAATCCGCGAAATTTATTCCCTCCAATATTTACTTTATTATACTACCACACACTGATTTTTTTGTCTTTCTTTTAGCGCTCGATAAAAGGGAATTTACTCAAGCTGACAGTGTTCATAAATCTCTTATATTGGAAAATTCAAAAGAGGTAAGATCTTTACAGTTATTTAAGTACAAAAACACTAATCCAATGTTGTTAATATGAACTTCGCTGTTTCGAAGACATTGCACAGCCCCTTATCTTAAAAAAAGCCCTTTCCGCACAAATACCCTGGTCCATGCGTATTTAAATATACTGGAGTGTCATATTGTGTCGCATTTTTAATTTTTAAACTTTGACGTGAATTTATTTTTGTTTCTGCAGGTCATGCCATGGATGGTGGGAATAAAAAAGCTCATATCATCGTACCAACAGGCTGTTATAGAAAATAACAAATTCCAATAACATGCAGATTTAACTTTGTGGCAATTTAGTAATAATTTATGTATTCAAAATCATTTATAATTGGATGGCAATTTGAGATGTGCTGGTTGGCGTCTGAATTTGCTGGTCAATATGTAGATAAAATAGAGTAGAGAACAACATTAATAAAAATACGTTCGTAAGGGGAGCGTACGTTCGAATGTTATTTTTCAACTTTTAAAAGAAGATATTTATTTTTTTGCCGAATGTGAAATTTTATTTCTTGGCCTTTATATATTTCCTGTAAAATCTATAAATGTTTGTTTAAAACTTTTTAGTTAGCGATAACGTAAAAGATTCGTTATTTTATGCCATCGCGGTTAAGTCAAGAGTATATTTAACATTGCTCGAAATTGTGAAGTGTTGTACTGTAATGTTTTGATTTAACGCCTGGGGCTTACATTAATTTGTGGCGGTAATTTGTGGAAGGTTATTTAAAAGAGGGGGCGGTTAAACAAAGCGTTATGGATTCAAATTCATATACTTTAGCTTTTAAGGTCATGACTCATCTGTCCGTAATTTATGCAATATTAGAAATGTACGCTTCTACGCATACATTTATTATTTTTTATTTACAAGTAATAAAACCAATTTTAAAATACATGGTCATGGGTTTATTCACTTGGTGGATGATTCAATGTTTTTTAAATTAAAATATTTGGGTTTTTTATTAGGGAGGTACATCATGTGACAAGTTTATTCTACAAAACATGACAACAATGTTCGATTTTTTTTATTTTTAAAACAAATTGTTATATCGTGTCAATTACTTGTAAGAAATTAGAATAGAATTATATCTTTACCATTTGTTTTCTTTCTTTTCTGCTTTTTGTGAGCTGTTGTTTTGATGGAAGCATCGTGCTGTTGTGAATGAAGTTAACTTTTAAATAAACCAAAAGCCAAAAAGATTTAAACAAGGTAGTCTTGCGCGGTGTATTAAACCTAGTGCATCCATATGGAGTTAAAATTTTATTCTTAAATCAAGTTGACAAATTTGTCATTTAACCCGTTGAGAAACCTTAGGAACAAGTTATCGTAGAAACTCCGCGTGGAGGAAAGAGTAAAAGACGTGTTGTGGCTATTACACAAAGTAAGTCCATAAACTCAACAAAACTTTTTTTAACACTGAAACAACGCTCATTTTATTTTATTTCTTATGAGCTTAGATCAAAGAGCAGCGCAGAAAGTAGCGAAAATTATCTAGAAAAGTAAAAAACAATATGAAGTACGGGATGGCGTATCTATGTCATAATACCCGTATACCCTGTCTGTCACGCAAAATGGTCGAACTCGTGGATTTTTCCAGGACTATTCTAGGACTATTAATTAAGCAAATGATGTCAACCGGTTAGCTGTTTGATAGGCCGTAGTATATCGTCTTGTTTCTCCCCTTGTTTTTGTATAAAATCAGATAGCATTGTCATTTTCACCTTTTCTTTTTTTCCAACCAAATATTTTTACCAGTAGTAGTTCAGCAAAAATTTGCAGTTAACAGTTTTTAAAAAATTCATCGTGTAATTAACCTCATTCACAGAGCTTTTTTTTTACCTTTTTTCTAACCACCAATGCGCTATTTCAAATAAGCACCTTGGTGGTTGATTGTTTCGAACAACCAGCAAGTATCAGTACAACCTCGTCCCCAGTGCTTGTTGGGTTAGTTCCGTCCGTATGCGGAAAGTCTAGCAAGCAAGGTTGTTATCCAAAGGTAAATAGGCAAGCTTAAGAGCAAAATTGTATGACCTTAAACGATTATCATTGTGTTCTTTTTTAAGAAAAAAAAATTAACAGTTGAAATTGCAACCCAGAAAATTATTAGTTTGATGACGAATGTTTTGGCGATATAATTTTTCTTCCAATAAGCAGCAAAATTAGTTTTATCTTGATAAAATAAATCTATAAAACACATCTATGTAAATTAGGTAAAAGACGATATTTTTTACAAACGCAACGAATTTTACAGCAAATAAATGTTGTATAGTAATCCTGGAAAGTATTGAAAACATTGAAAAACTTTATCACAAACAGAGATTGCAAGAAGAAGAAAACTGTGTCAGGCTTGTGAACATTTTGGCGCATGTGTTTTCAAACTAATCTTATGGTTAAACCATTTTTCACAGGTATGACATTTAAACCGTTTTTCTCCGATACCATGTTGCAACAAATGTTTCTGAAGATGGACCTTTTGAACGAATTCTTTGTTGCACACGTCACATTTAAACTCTTTCACGTCGCTGTGTATTTTCTCGTGTCGTTTCAACTTGTGTGGATTGACGAAACACTTTTTACAGGTTTTACATTCGAATCTTTTCTCTTCAAGAACAATTGATAAGTCTTGCTGTTTAGCTAGCTTAGCCTTTTGTCGTTCGTCTTTTGTTTTTGTCTTATCGAGTCCGAGATGGGTAACTTTCACGTGGCGACGCCAGTGGCCACTGGTTGGATAGACTTGTCCACAGTACGGACAGCATATTTTACACCCCTTTTCTACAAAACAATGTCCACATATTGCGCATACTTTATCACCATCACAATCCAAATAATGGTATTTTGCCTTACTTCGACAATCCCTACAATTGGTACAATGTTTGCATTTTGTATGGAACTCGACGTCGCAGTCGAGACAATTTTTTAGAAAAACTTCACTGTCAGTAATAAAATCTATAGCATCCTTTGGAAACTCATCATTGGTGCTACTTTCACTTCCGTCTTTTACTGAATGTTGATGTGGCACTGTTTTTGCTTCGTTGTTGTTTATGTTTGGAATGAGTTGATATGACGTGACCGAAGAATTATCGCTTGCTAGAAAGTATTTTTACATCGATTTATCACACTATATCTTTTCTTATCATTGGTTTTAAGAAAAAAAGGTTTTAAGAAATGCGAGGCTGAGAATACAGACACTTTCAACTTCCAACTAACATTGACGGTATTAAAAAAAAAAGATTCGTAAATTGAGTGCGCTTGCTAAGATTGTATAAAACAGTGGCTCGGCTCAAAAAATTTTTTAAAAGTCTCTTTTAAACATCCCCGTTGAACCCAAATATTTGTTCCGTAAATTTATACATAAACAACTTTTGCGTTCTTAAAGTATAAGGCGTTTAATAATTAAAATCAACAAAATTAGAAATTTAATCTCGAAATTTCTTTACTGTTTCTAAAATTGAGTAAAAAAAACGAGTCAAAGGTCAAATTCCGGTTTTTCAGAAAAAACAACTCAGCTTTGTCAAATGTTTGGTTGCCCACATCTTATCCTTAACATTTGCCCCTCTTAAAAATAAGTGCATCATAAAAAATCAAAAAAAATTAATAAGCATGATTTTATGTAAAAAACAAACAAAAAATACCTTGAGAATTAGGTAACAGCTGATTCGATAATGTTCCACTGTGCTGAAGGGGTCGCACTTGTTGTTGCACGGCATGTTTCTCTCTATTTGGATGGATCGACGGAATGTACGAATGGTGCTGCGAAACATTACTATGTTCTTCTGAAAACGCAAGATCGCTCAAAATGTCGGTAGATTGAACAGGATTCTCGCATGATGTGGAAGTGTTGGAGAATGTCTAAATTCCATTAGGGTGAATAAAGAAAATTGAATTCACACCATGATCGTAGCTTGTGAACATTCGGAAATGGCTGATTCTCACAGGGAAGTGTGCACAAAAACATGTTAATTCGTTTTCACAAAGTTACAAAACGACAATGCTAAAGATGTGATGTTAGCTTCAAAAAACAAGTCCCACTTTACCAAAAATTCTAACCACTTACACTATATACAATATTACCTTTCCAAAGCATGGCAGTTGATATGGATCTTGATTAACAGATGCAGCACATCGCCAAAATCTTTTCATTAATTCCAGACAGTGCTCCTTCAATTGATCTTCCAACAACCAGGAATCCTTCCATTTGATTTTATATATCCTCTGATTGTGCTAAACACAAATACAATACAAATAAAAACATGTGTTAAATGAATGATTTGGAATGTATGTATCTGTGTATTGGTGATAGGCTTTTAAATAACTGTACATTGAAAGTAAAAATAATACGTAAAACTACTAGGAAGGTCAAAAAGAAAATTAAAGCACCCTCTTGCATTAAGCACTAAAGAGCATAATCATTTTTCGCATGAAATGTACTAAGGAAATTCCATCGAATCTAACATTAATAAATTCAGTCCACTTAGTATCATTTTCCACATGTAATCGTAATTCTTTATATATATACGCATGATTGACTTTTTAAAAAGAAGGCCCTGTTGGAAGAAGAAATGTCATACACGACTAGCAAAAACAAAATTAGGTTGTGACAATTTTGTTGATAGTAATTTAAACCTTGAGACAATGTAACCTAATTTTCTTGCTGCATTTTAAACATGCTAGTTCTAAAAAGTTTAGTGTATAAAATATAAACATTAGTTTAACAAAATAACTTTTAAAAAATTATAAAGTAAAAATGTAGAAGGACCTATGTGTGAATCCCATATAAATAAAAATAGTGCTACAAAAAAGAATAGAAAGTGTATTGTTATTGATAATGACATGCTATAGTCCCGTAGTTGTATATGGAAAAACACTTCATTGAAAAAAGAGTAGAAAGAAAGCATTAAAGCGCTGCATTCTTATTTTTCAACCCTTAACAAACAAATAACTGTTTTTTAATTATTTATTCCCTATTAACAATTTGCTACTAACCTTTTATTAGTAGCAAATTCGTCTGATTTTACCAGAAAGAAAAACAAATAACATCAGGTACTGTTTTTGAACACTAAATATTTCTCTCACCCACAGAGACAAACTGTTCACAAGAAAGATGACATCTACAGCACAATACAAATTTTCTTTTCACATAACACAAATTTTCTTTTCACATAACACAAATTTTCTTTTCACATTATAAAACCCCTTGGTGTGCAAACATTACACACAAAAATATTATGCAATTAGTTATGGTGCAAATGACTGATCAACATCATATTTTTTCTGGTGAGATCTGAAATGGCAAACTTGTACAGCTGTATGCAAGTTAATATTTGACTTACCTCCAAAACGTAATGGGTTCAATTCCAACATAAGGCCAAAGGAAGTTGCACCTCAGTTTATGTTTGGCCAACAGCATGTCTGTTTACCCCACCTTCACCCCACCACATGAAAAAGCTCAATATTTTTTAAAAAATTAGTATTGCCCTGACTTTACCCCCCAAAAAAAAAAAAAAAATGAGGTAAATGACCCAAAAAACATCTTAAAATCACTTCTCAGGCCACGAAATTTGGGGTAATGATTGCCAGTTACCCTATCATTACCATAACTTTTAAGTAGTGTGAATAATCTTTTTAGGCAAAAGTATAAATCATTACCTTATTTTGTGCATAATTACATCATTGTTACTTTTACAACGAAATGTTGGCAATGAAAAATGATTCACCATTAATTGGGGTAAATGAACTCCCTTCTCCTCAAACAACAAAATTGTGTGGCCTGCTTTGAGATGCTTTGCGTATGAACAGTCCAACATTTTCCCATATTTTTCACTAAGTTTTTATGAAGTACTTATCAATTGCAACCCCACTTCCATCAGACATGCTTTATAAAAGGGTTATGGGCCTGTTTTTTATTATTTTGGATGAGCAAGACAAAGCAAACAGAATTGCACTAAAGCAGACGTTATACGAGAGGGAGGCAGGCTTTTAAAAAACATAGGGTGTAGAGGTGAAAAAATAAATAAATGAAAATGGGAAATTTTCTACATGGCACTGCTGTAATGCAGGCAATGTTAAACTGAGGTACTAATTCTTCAGCCTAAGGGACCAGCGACAAAAGAGGTTTGTCACACTTAGTCGATTTGAGATTCTCTTCTGTCTCTGTTTTAGAAGAATATGATTAAACACATGTACCAGGAAAACAACAATTGCACTCCTTTGATCAATTTTCAATGATCATCATTGAAAATTAAAGGTATATTTCAGCAAAAATAGTTGGTGTTCAGCTTCCATAGAGTTCTGTTAACAAAAAATGGGGTATTGTGCACATGAAAGTAATACAAACAAATCCACAAATGAGGTTGTGGGTGCCAATGTTGATGGACTAAATCCACTTAATGCAATAAACCTCATTTTTCTCTGGCCTTCAGGGCTGTCTCTAAAGTTAGTTCGCCCATATATAGCCAATGTTTACTTTTATCGTTGAAACTTATTAATTGCTATGATAAACTACGATCTGGTCTAAATAATTCTCATGCCAATTACAGCTATTTATCACATGCATGGCACAAACAGACCTTGAGTATACAAAAAAAATTGGTCATTAATATTTCCAAAAATTTTCACATGGTTTTTGTGAACCTTCTAACCAACATTTTATGACAAATAAAGTGATTAAAGTGATTCTCACTTCTCATAAAAAATAATTACCATAGCATTGTAGGAAATGGAAGAAGTTATATATATACCAATTTGTATTTCTGGTCGTAATTGGGCAATGGCTGCATATAAATTAGGGTAGAAATATCTGAAATATCTGTAGAGTATAATTGTATAACTCTGGACACTTTAATTTTCACTCAAATTTTCTCTTGTTGTGTTTGTATTTGAGCCTCAAAACCACCATAAAACCTCTTAAAAAACACGCCATATCAAGGTTCGAGTCATTATTTTAATTTTTACTGAAGTTATACGAATTAATTTATACGAAAAAAACAAACTTTTTTTTAAATTGCTGACTTTGTTTGGCACTTGTAGGTTACATCATTTGCCTTTCTCTGTTTTAGCATTGTACAAGATTTGCTTTGCTTACAGTACTGCTCCATGTAACTGTACATGTACGCAATAGTTATCACCTTCGGATGAGCCCTCGTAACTTCAGAATTTTCATTGTCATTATTAACCTATTGTTAAATTTAAATAATTAAAATATGTTGCGTGACTTTCATCAACTTTAAATTTTGAATAAAATAGCATGGAATTCAAAATCAAACTGTGAGATCTGTTCTCTGCTATGATTTAAAAATATCACGCTTTGACTCTGCTGTTACCCCATAAGCAATTAGTAATTATTTTATCATTTCTTAGGCCTGGGTAACTTTTTAAACTTCAACTCCCTTTTTATAAGTAGGTTCCCTAGTTAATACATAATACTTTAATACGTAGCGTATACCGACCAAATTCCGGGAACATCTTAATTCCATGATTTCACCTTTCTTAGTAACTTTCTCTTTTTACTGACAATGACTGGCTATGACATGATATCCTGGGCTTCATACAGGATGTACCATATTACCATTTTTACCAGCACTGAAACTTGTGCACTTTACGGAACAGACATCCCAAACATTGCTGGGGTAGATCACACATGGGGAAATCTTTGCGCAGTGGGGGTATGACATATTAATCTAATTGTCATCTTCGTAATCATTGGTTAAATACCAAACAAACCCATATTATTACGGAACTAGACAGGCTGGAGAATGTTTTTACAAATCCCCTTTAGTAATTCTCATCACCAAGTTTTTCTAATGTCACGTCTGTTTTTGAGCATCAGAAAAAGGTACATGACGATGTTTCAAGCAACTACTTAACTCCATCTGAGACAAGTCACGAAGTATTGCAACCATTTTAATCATAAAATAGTCTTTAGAAATATTTCCAGTCAATCTCACATTTGAAAAAACACATCACAGAATTAAAGGGGCTACAGAACGGCTGTTGGTTTTCGACTTTAGTGACTTACACGAAGATCGAGCTGATGGTGGCGAAAAACAAAAATGGCTATTTTTCCTGCTTGTATGTAATTTACTCGACTCAAAAATATAGATATCTAGAATTTTTATCTTCGTCAGCCTTGGTCATGTTTTCATCCAGAATGGGTCTTGCTGAAATATTTCTTTGTAATACACTTTTTGAAAAAAAATACTGAACCAGAGAGCAAAGTACGCTGGTCCGTCATTGCGCAAAAAAGCATTTGCCAGGTTTTTTAATATGTGCACGGGATATACAGAATGTGAGCATTTTAACCCGTTCGTAGCTCCTTTAAGACAATGGCAATAGGACGTTTTTGACGGTTTCTTTTTCGCTTCGCCTTGCTGCTCAAACGTATGCTTTGTTTGCAGCATTTTTGAGAAGTTGTTTTCAGGAATGGCTTATGTAGTCAAAACCATGAAGTTATGTGGCAAATGGGGTTTCCAGATCGTCGCTAGAGCTGTTTGTTTAGATAATCACGTAATTAGGACAGTATAACGCAAACTAAAATACTTAACTTACAACTGTTATTCTGGTTTCTAAAATCTTTTCAACAGTTTCTTCGTTAATTAAAGTAAACGCCAAAAGATCGTTTGTAAAGTTTTCACGGTCTGGATTTAAGTAAGCCATAGATAGTGAAAGTGCTTGATGCTAAACGACACAAACGACACAGGGTCAACTCGACATTTCATAGAAATTTTGTGGTGTTTAAAAAATGATTTAAAGTTCCAAGTTATTGGTTGCAACCTAATTTACTGAGAAAAAAAAATATTACAAGTACGGAATCAGTTGATCTTTAAAAAAAGCATACTCGATATTATAATTATCCTGTGGATGTGCAGAGCGTGGATAACTATACGGAGTTTTCTAAAAAATATACTACCGCCATGCGGAGTTTGGTTTGCCTGTGCAAAATTGAGCTGGATCACTTTCGCTGCATTTTTTACGGGTAAAGTAAATACACATATAACACAATTTTCTTCTTATTTTCAATGCTTACCTTTTATGTAGGTTTTGGCTTAATGATAAGGCTATTATAACCTTCTTTTCCCTCCTGTTATTTTTTAACCACTTTTAGCTAACCTTTTTAGCATATGCAATCATATCTCTAGATTATACGATATAATAGCTTAAGATTTGTATCTTATTTTTAAACTGTAAATTCTTAAACAGCAAAAGAAAAAAAAGAAAAAATTGGGGGAGTGGGAATAGGGCAACCTCGTCCCCAGGGTTTTGTGGCCCCTGAGCCGTTATTACGGACAATAAGGCAAAATGGCGTGGGATCGAGGTTGTGAATAGGGAGCAGTGGGGTGTAAAATGTACTGTAGCTTATCAAAACACTGAATCCCGTTTCTGGCGAGACGAGCATGGCGTCTTGCCATCCCCAGATTGCCAGGAGACCCAGCATAACTTTTATTGCCACCAGGAAGTCGGAATAGTTAGTAAAAAATTACGCTTAGTCTCAAACGCTTTTTTTGCGGTTAGAGTATTGATGGCGCTTTTTGATTGGTGAATAATACTGTTCCTTGCTCACGTGATCATTGTCGACAAATCCTTTCTTTTCGGCGCAAAGGCCTTAGTCACTTGAACAAATATAATTAATTCCTTTATTATTTAAGAGGGTAAGATGCGATCACGTCGTCTTTGTGACTATTGTTGATTGTAATATGAGGTGGATTTGAATTTTAGGGATTTGCTTTGACATCGATCGCCCTATATTTACGATTCCCTCCGTGTTGAGATTGCTGAGTGGCCAAAATAGATTATCTCAGTGTTTTTCTTCAATTAAGTCACAAAGAAAAAAGAAAAGATGCATCAACGTGATAACAACTTGGTTCTCTGTGCCGACTACTGATTGCAAAAAAACTGGGTTTTTGTTGTGTTGTAATTCCTACTATGTAGTTACAAAATAGCGAGGAATGTTGCGGGAAATACATTTACAACAATCTGAGGGCAACAAAATGCAAAATTGTCCACTCCCTGCGCCATGTGGAATCGTTCAGTCTGTTCATTTTTAAACATACCGGCGTATTAATAACAAGTTCTAATATACATAGTTCTAATTAAAGGTTTTGTGTGAACAGAGCTTCACTAGCGAAATGAAAATAAGTATGTTGGATGACAATTTTATCCCTAGGGGTTTATGCATTTTTGACATCGTGATCGGTGACAAGAAATTTAGCACTTGTGACATCAGCCGCAAAACCTTGGGATGAGAATATTTACTTAGGTGAATGGTAGGTAGAGTATAATGAAAATTGTGCATAAAACAAATGCATATTATTTTAACAGAAACGTGGCGAAAAATATTTCTGTGCCTTGGCGGATAAAATACAAAGTTGTGTTTGTTACCGATGGAGAATCAAATGGATGAAAAAGCTTACGGCCTATAGTTACGACAAAGTATTTTGGGCTATAAATACTCTTCTTACCATATGCGGAATTTCATTTCTAAGTAACTTTTGATGCAAATTCCAAAATGTTTCTTTTACACATCGCCTGGATTTTCTATACATCAAATGGACATCACTTAAGAAATTGCGAATCCTTTGTAATATCTTATTCGTTAAAATTATTGTTTACTTTCCTGCTGGACAGAGTTTCTACAACCGAATGATTTACTTCGTTCGTTCGGTACACGTTGTGTTATTTTTAAGCTGGGTTAATATGCTGCACCAAGTTCCTTGTCCAACTTTTCCGGTTTGAATGGAACTTTTCTTCCCGTGATTTTTCTTTCATACCAAAATCTTGAAAATAACTGACATTGTAGTTTTCAACACCACCCAACCTGGTTCCCAGCTTTTTTTAAAAGAGCCCTGGGGATGATGTTGTATTCTTATGTCTTTTTATATTGGAACAGGGAGACGAACATTGTCTCGGGAGAATGCTTGTATGCCGTCACGTTGTCAGAAAAGATATAAGATGCCCTGGGGGCGAGGTTCAGATGTTTATTCTTATTTTACGTTGTTCAAAACTGTTACCGTATTTCCTCCAATAAGCGCCGCCCTCTATTAAGCGCCGCCCTCTAATAAGCGCCGCACCTAAAATTCGAATTTCGAAATAAGCGCCGCCCTCTAATAAGCGCCGCACCCTCAAATGCGGCGCTTATTAGAAAATCAAGAGAAAATGAGATTTCAATGCTTTTATTCGAACTCTATAGTCTTCTTATTGCAATATTCATTTACATTAAGTTCTAAATAGCTAAATTTACATTTCTTCTTATTAAGTTCCTCATAAAGAATGTTTGCAATTTTACTGTTGGTTGAACAGCAAAGAAACTTGGCAGGGACGACCAAGCCAAGCTCTCGTTTCCTTTTTCCCGTTACTTTTGCGATCATCGTGTTGTTTTTATCAGATTTCAAAAATTGTTTCGTTAGTTTGGATAGTTCAATGGGTAAATGTCCGACTAAAAACTCATCATCCTTTTCTCCCAGATCGTCTGAATCTATTTCGACAACTTCTTTATTGACCTCTTTAGATACTGGTTCGATCGCGACCTCAGTTTCTTTGACTGCTTCAGTTTCCTTTGCTGCTTTACTTCCTTTGGTTGATTTTCTTCCTTTGGCTTTGGTTACTTTGTTCGTTTTGTTTGTTTCGCTTGGTTCACTTTTCTCGTTTTCAACCGCTGGTGTAGTACTTGATTCTGATTCTGTCTTTTTATTTTCTTCTGTAGGTTTTTTGTCGGATTCATCTTCACCTTTTACTGTAACCTGTGGCTTTAGTTTGTATACACCTATGGCGTTTTGATCATATTCTTTGGCCTCTTCTCTTTCGTCTGGTTTGCAGTTAAGTTTCTCTCCCAGAGTTGGAGTCCAAACATCTTTGTAGACATGGTGGCCTCGTATGTTTGTTTCAAACTTCACAATAAAGGCAAATGAAAAGTTTCTTGGAATAGTTCTAGCCATGTTTCGCCCTCTCTTGAATGTACAGCGAAGTCATTGCATTGTTTGTTTACCTTTTGAAAAAATGGAATGCGGGAAGCTATTGTAATGCTTGATTTTGGTACGAAAAATGAAGTCGTTCTAGTGTATAATAAACAAAATATTTCTTGCGAGCGAGGTGTGTGTGTGTGCAAAATAACATGGCTCCAACCGAGAATTCACACAAAGGAGAAAAAATCAAATCCTATTCCTTGGATCTGAAGAAGGAAGTCGTGGAATATGCAATCAATTATTCAAATCGCCAAGCAGGAAGGCGATACAATGTTGACGAGAGGAGAGTTCGTGAATGGAGAGCAAAAATGGAAGACATCAAAGCCAGGGTTGCTGATAAAGGTGGACTGAAAAGAAGAAGACTTGATGGTGGGGGAAGAAAGCTCACGAACGACGACTTAGAAGAAGAAGTACTCATCTGGATAATGGATCGTAGATCAGCAATGCTTAGAGTTTCTCGAAAATTAATAATGAAGAAAGCAAAGATTATCCATGACAAAAGCACCGATGACCCTGCTGTAAAAGAGAGCTTTGTAGCCAGTCGTGGATGGTTGGAAAAATTTATGAAAAGAAACGGACTTTCTTTAAGGAGAAGAACAACTACCGCTCAAAAGAATCCTAGTTGTATGGTCGACAAACTTGTCATGTATGTTTTACAGTGCCGACGATTACAAAGAAAATTTAAATACTCCGCTGGTTCAATCATTGCGATGGATGAAACTGCAATTTGGTCTGACATGCTCTCAGGGACAACTGTAGAAAGCAAAGGAAAGAAAGACATTCCTTTAAAGACCACTGGCCATGAGAAAGTCAGAGTTTCTGTGTGCCTTACAGCAAAGGCTGATGGAACACGGCTCAAACCATTCATCGTTTTTGGGGGTGCAAAGCGGGAATGTAATGCTCTAAACGAAGAATACAAATCTAAATGTATTATCGCTTCATCTTCAAATGCTTGGATGAATGAGGAATTGACATTAGAATACATTAAAACAGTTATTGGTAAATTTTCTTTTCAAAAGCGATTGTTAGCTTGGGATTCCTTTGAATGCCACATGATGCAAACAATCAAGCAACGTTTGAAAAGTTTCAATGTTGATTCAGTTATCGTCCCCGGTGGTTGTACTCCGTATATTCAAGCCCCCGATGTTTCGTGGAATAAGCCATTCAAAGCTCATGTTACCGAAGCTTACGATACATGGCTTAGTGAAGGGATCCACGAATATACAAAAGCAGGTAATATGAAGCCACCTCCGCGAAGGAAAGTAATCGAGTGGATCTTAGAAGGTTGGAAAAAGCTGTCAAGTGAGCTCATCGTGAAATCTTTTAAAACATGCGGTTTAAGCCTTCCAGTCGATGGTAGTGAAGATGACAAGATCCACTGTTTTAAAAAGGAGGGAGCTTGTCCTGATGGGGCATCACGGCTAAGAGAATCCCTGAATATCTTGCAAGAGGAAGAGAGTCAAATAAATCCTTTTGAGAACATAACAGATTCGGATGTTGAGGATGCATGCGGGCCGTTTCATTTGATTGACTCTGATCAAGAAAGCGACGAAGAAATTGATGTTTGAAATTATCTTTGTTATATTTGATAGAAAGAGAACAGGAAAAGACACGATAATTCACCCGTTATTTATTTCTCGTACGTTACTTACCCCTCTATAGAACCCCAAATCTATCAAAAAAACTTTTACTAAGGATAGCATTCAACCAACGGATTGAATTTGAAGAATAGGCAAAAACTTCAGAAACTTGAAATCTGAAATTTCGAAATAAGCGCCGCCCTCTATTAAGCGCCGCCCTCTAATAAGCGCCGCACCTAAAATCACAAAAATTAAATAAGCGCCGCGGCGCTTATTAGAGGAAATACGGTACTTAATTCCCTTCACATTGCATTTTATTGATTAGAAGCTGTGGTAAAAGGAAGGCATTTGTCCAAACATATCCGCATTTTAAACTGAAACGCGAACCTTGTAAATACGAAATGAACGCAATAAACACATAAATTCGAGGGCTTAAAATATGCTTAACAAAAAATTGAGCTGTTTACACAAATCTCATACTGTAGTACTGTAATTTAGTGCATTTTAGCCAATCTAAAGGATAGAAAATCCCACACATCCTGCTCAGTAGGCCCAACCCATGATGGTTGGTTATTCAATGCGATATAAAGTCGGTAAATATACAACAACCTCACTCCTTTAACTGAAAACCTTCTACGCCTCGCTCTTTGTGATGTGCCCAATCGTTCGTTTTTGACCCAACTTCTTCTTTCTTCTTTACGCATGCGTGTTATACGTCGGTACACTCTCTTACTGTTATTTACTGTTTACAAAAGCTGCACACGAGAAAACTAGTTTTAAATAGACTTAAGTGTTTATTATAGGACCAGGTTTCTCCGAAAAAAGGTGCTTTTAACAATGCTGATGACCTGATGTCCGAGGTTTAAAAGGTGGCGTCTACAGGCACAGGGCGTTGTTGCTTCAAGTGGTTACTCTAAGTACAGAATAATCCAGAACAATGTTGCGACATGTCATTGAACCGAATAAAGTAAATCGTAGAGGTTTTTACTAGAAATATCCAATCTAGTCCAATACTTTTACCAACCACTTCCGTTTCTCTACTAACGTAAAAAAGTTCGCGTGGATTTAATATTGCGATTGGTTCAAATTTTGTGTGATTTTTCAGGGGTTGAAAGACGTGGATATTAATTTTGGTGCTCCAGACATTTTTGACATAATTACTTTAGCTAACTTATAATCTGTATTCCCTTTTTTGAAAGTTCATTGGGGTATAAAAAGTTATAACTATTTTATTTTATCAGTCGTCAAAATTGATTTTAGCCGTATATATTTACAAAACAACATATGGTCATTTTTTTAAAAATTCTGACACTATAAATAAAAAAGTAACAAAAAGCTAAAAAAGCTTGAGTGAAAAAAAACCCAGCATATTTCTCCTGATATCTGAGGCGAGGAAAAAAGAATCTATTTTCGCGTGAATTAATTTTTGCAGTTTTGCGGTTTATTCGCAAAAAACCTCGAGAGCTTTTCACGCAAGCGCTGGGTTCACGGATACATGCCTCCTGGGGGTAGCGGTACTTCGTATGGATTTACACTTCAAACGGAAAATCTCTGAGGAGACGAAAGTGAATGTCGTGTTCATTCAGGAAAGGAGAACAAATGTGTCTATGTTGCGGTTTGTTAATCAGTTTTATCAATGTAAGGAGTGTTAAATCCCCCATCAAGACGTTTCACTTAAAGCTTTAATTTTATTCTAAAGTTTCTAGCTAGCTAGCTGTTTTCATATATTATCTTTTTCTCTGGCTAAAAGCTTAGCTGGCTAGCTACAGAGCTAGCTGCAGATAGCTATATAGCTACAATATTAATTTGTAGAATTGTGGTGATGGTCATGGGTAGTGATCATACTTGCCACAGAAACTACCTAGATAATAGACATTTCGATAGCTAGATAGGTAACAAAACATGGTGAAGGTAATAAACTAAGACCTGCTTTATCCAGTCAGTCAAGTAAAAGCTGTGATCCAGGGCACAAACCCAGATCCAGAATCACTATCATTAAAATAGGTGAGAAAAAAGTACCTTTGCCGTACAATCAAAAGCAGAGCTCTGCAGTCATCCCAGCTCTTTCCAGTCTTGAACGTTTTCGCCAGGGGTAAAAAAAAATCACTAAGCACTCTTTTCCACACGTTGGCCCTGAATCAAAATCTCAGATGTAGGATATTATTGGCAAGTGTTTGTACGCACTACTGGTAATATAAGTATGAAACATTGTTATGGTGAGTTTGATCTTGGCAACTATTTACTGTATTTCCCTAAAAAAACATTTCAAGGGTCCCTGAAGCTTGAAAACTTCTCAACAAATGTCAGCTTCTCCATCTTACTCTTCATCAGAATATAAAGTGATTCATGATTTAAATTGTTGATTGGTTAATTTATAACTACTTTTTTTACTGGTTTATTAATTTATCAAAATGGCATTACTGGTTATTTTACAATGTCAGCCTTAGATAGGTTGTTATAATAACTGCTGAAATAACTCCTCACAAAAAATCATAATGATCATGGCAAAGACAAAAAACTATTTTATGGATAGTCCCTAACACTAATTATTTGGAGCATTAATGAATCTGCAATTTTCAAAAAAACTCACAAGCATATTATACACCTTTTAAGATTTCAGAATCTATTTGGAACATTGTAAACAGCAAGGGTGTCCTTGTTTTATAAGACAAAGCATTCACTCTGTAATTTTGATAATTTTGAATTGGTAGCCTTGTGTGTTTTTCAATTTATATATGAATGTTACAATTATTATTTAAAACTATGTCAAAGCTTTTTTTAATTGAAATACATCAGATTATTATTTGTAGGATGACTCAAATTTTTTTTGCAATTTGCGAACAGAAATGTTCTTTCTTCTTCTGTACTATCCTATGAAGGAAGTATAAAAATTGTGAATCCAACTTTTTTTTATTAGTTCTTTTTAGTTTTATTAGTTCGTCCTGCTTGATTATTTCATCTTAATAATGAAATTCTTGTTTTTGTGTTGTATAAACTTTAAAATAAAGCCAGATGAGACATTCCTAAAACATTGTGAAGAATCAACAACAGTTGTCCGCTGTGCTTCCAGGCTGTAATGAGGTTTACTTCTTACACTAGTACATTTCTGATTTTTAATTAATTTTTAGTTTAAAACGGAATGGGGTTTTCTGCACTATCAAATGTGCAAGACTTTTAATATTTAATGATAAAAAGGTGATTATACTGTTAATCACTTTGTAAAGAATCTCAACATTTTAAAAAGCTACAGGTGAATAAAAAGTATCTAGTATAAACAGATGTTGTAGCCAGATATCTAGAAATTTATTTTTAGTAAATGCCAGATTTTAGTAATAAGATTGAAGATAAAAAGTTTTACCTTTTTTTTATTTTTTACAATTTTTATTACACAAGCTATAACAGATGCAAAAAAGTGTTATATTTTTAATATTTTTTTTAATTATGGTTTTATTTTGATCCTTTTGTTAATATATTTTCTCTGTTTTAGAGAAACTAGTAAAGTAAATAACTTTATAAAAAAAAACATGATAACGTAAAATAGATATAGAAATTGATTGCAGTTGTAGAATCTTTTTTGGTATTTTGGTCATAAATCTACATTTTTAGTGAAGTAACTTTTTGTTTTTATAACAGACTGTGGCCCAATAATTGTATGCCTGATTCCATTTATGATTGCATGCCCTTAAATATTTAGTCTCAAGCTTAATGTATTTTCTTTTAAGTTTCTCTCATACTAATTATTACAGTGTTTATTACTCCATATTGCTAACTTAAATGCATATGTGCATCCCTTGTTTGCTTTTGCTCCTTTTCACTTTTTTTTATAAAGATCTAGGGAATACTTTATAAAGAATCCATTGTCATGATTCACTGTGGCAGGAATGTAATATACATATTTTACTATGTTGCTTGCTTTTAAAGGTAAATTGAAATATAAAACATGGACTCGCTGTTGTCTACAGTATCTAGTTACATTACGACGCCTGTTCAAATTGTTATATTAATTATCATGGTATCGCTGATCAAGAGATTCATTCTGAGCAAAACTAAACCAGCATATATAGAGCCTAAGGTGGAAGAGTTACCACCCATGAAGAAAAGAGATTTTACAATTGAGGAGCTTAGAAAATATAATGGTAAAGACAATGAAAGAATATTAATTGCTGTTAATGGCAAAGTTTTTGATGTAACAGCAGGAAAGAGTTTTTATGGACCAGGTAATATATTTTGGTGTTTCAATAACAAGGTTCATAGGATTAACTATTGTGACATGTCGAGCCCCCTGTAATGTATTTGAACCTAACCTTTTGTGAAATACTATTGTTCTTTTGTTGTTTTGTCCTGGAAAATGTTTTCAGAAGTTTATCCCTTCTTTAACCAAGAGAGGCTGTTGTGGTCTAGATTTAAGACAAAAAAAAATAAAAAATATCACTAAATGTCTGCTCCATAGTTCATTGTATGATACAGAAGTGTTATTTCAAAGTCTAGTTGTGCTTGCAAAATACAGTATATAATGTCATTTGTGCGATTTCTTTTGTTTCACAGTTTTGTTCTTAGTCACTAAACATTTCCAAAAAGGAACACATTCAGTTTTGTTTTCTGAGATATAGCCATACATTAAAAAGAACCTGACTCACACAATGGAAAATTTTATTTAGATTTTTCTTTGTTGACTGGTTAACTAAGTTTTGCTTGTTTGGCTTGTGACTTGATATTGTTTTTAAATAAAAAAAGGACAAATACTGCCCTTGAGTTTAATGTAGCATTTTAATTTTTGACTTGAAGCATAAGAATTTAATATAGACAATTTTTTATGTCGGGTTTGTAGCGTTAGTTTTGCAACTATGTATTCATATTAACTTGCACGATTTGCGTAAAAAGAATTTTGTATGTGCATGTAAATCTGCAATTTAGTAGGCCTCGGGTGACAATGTAACTATGAATAAAGAATTTAAGGGCCTGATCCAAACGAATGCGGAAATCTATTAATTTTGAAGACGTCTACTTTAGCACACAGAGTACGGTTTTAAAATGATTAAAAAAGTTGTTGAATTTTTCACTTTTTAGATATTTTTTATCAGAAATATATGTTTCACTGTCAAAATTATGATTACGACAATAGGTAATGTAAAATATGATTGTGAAAGCACCTTTAAACAACACAACAGAGAGATTTGGACATTGGAAAAACAGTTAAAATCAGAATGTCCTTTACCTTTTTAATGCAATAATGTAATACCTACCTATAGTCGAAATGTGATTAAGCAAAGACACAACAATCTTGCTTTTATTGGCGATAATGTTTGTGAAAAAATTTTAAAAATAACTGATATCTTTGCTAACAGACACCTTAAATTGTTGCTGAAATTAGTTTTTACAAATTTTAGGAGTTTAGTTCCGACGTAAAATTACAGTAAAATTCAGATTCTTTTTTTCTTTCTGAAAAACGTTTTTTTTTTCTCTGAAGAACGTTTTTTTCCTTCTGGTTTACTTAGTTAAAATACTAAGTAATTACTAAGTTATAATAGTGATATGAATTTCAATTTTGGCAGTCTTTGTTTCATGTCTTTTTCCACTACATTAATTAATTCTCCCAAATAATTAGAATTTGCTGATTTCTCGAAAATTAAATCGTGAGAAAATTAATTTTCTTTTTTATAATTTTTTTGATAGTCAACCTTGTGTCCGTCCTTACAAAAATAGGACTTTTTTTTATGTAAGGTATATCTAAGGGATCCTGGTGAATGGGTTGGTTTGGACGTGTTTGTAAAGGCAGTAAATTTTAAAAGCAGACGACAAAAATTGAAAGTCAAAGATGACTAACAGATAATAACAACTGAGATCTACCTGTTTTTTACGGTATTTTTTTTCTCTTTTAAAAGTATTTAAATTTCATGTTTGTAGATGGACCGTATAGTTTGATCGCCGGCCGTGATGGAAGCAGATCTCTTGCTACATTTTCCATGCATGAATCAGCCATAAAAGACGAATATGATGATTTATCAGACCTTAACTCAATGCAGGTAACGATACTATACTCTAATATATTTTGCGATTTTTTACTTTTTTTGTATGAGTGTTTGCATTGAGCGTTCGCAAAAATACCAGTCAAGTTTATTAAACTTTCAAACTTTTGGTTAAAGTGGCACGGTGCATAATTATGCTCGATGTTTCATACTCATGCAAAAATCTATTGTTGAAGGTTTCAGCACAATACAAGCATCATACATTAAGCTTCAAGTTTTTGAAATGCTAAGAATAATTTGGACAACATTCGGTTTGTCCGATACTAAGGTGTATTCACTGTGTTCAATTTTTTTTGTTTCAATTCACTGGTCGATGTTTAGATGGAGTCGGTGTCGGAGTGGGAGAACCAGTTTAATGATAAGTACATCTTGCTTGGTAAGTTGTTAAAACCTGGCGAGAAACACAATAACTATCAAGCGGAAGAATCAGAAGACGAGTTGCAAACGGAAGCAGGAAAGAAATTTGATTGATTGCTGTGCTTGCAAGTAATCCCTTAAAACCCTATGTAACCGCTACCATTGCTGAAGTTGTTCGCATCAATTTATGTTGCAGTTCTTTTTGTTTGGAGTCTTGTTCGTAGTTGATGAGGAGACTAGAAACTAATTGGTGATTACTGTAGGAAGGACAATTTTCTTTAAACACGATATTTGAGTAGACCATCTAAAGCGCGACTTTTATTTTAAGCTTGGCTTTTAATTCGTATTCTCTGGGTGTCTAACCGTTGGAAACTAAGTTTGTTTTTACTCCAACAGAGGAAAGGAAACTTCTCCAAAGAAGCAAAAACGAACTTAGTACCCGGTCGTCGATTTTATTGCACTTGTTCCATCACAATCTAGTTTGGTGTATAAAAATAACCGTGCTAAAAGAGGGGGTGGCAAATTTTTGTTTTGTTCAGATGAATTATGCATAAGGTGTTAAAATATGTAAAAAAAAACTGCCTTTTGAATAAGATTTTTAAAATACAATAAAAATTATTAAGAGGACAGCAAAAGAGAATATAGATGTTCTTCGTTAAAAGGGCGGAAACATAATACTTGTGTGGACTGTGCAGTAATTTGGATAAGTGAGGCACTCCAGACATGTCTTTAGGCTTCTTGTTTAAAGTTTATGTCGAGCAAAGTCGCGTGTTTCTTTCCCAAAGCGAATATTCAAAAGAATAGGCGTATATTGAGTATCGTGGAACTAGAACTTTTTCTTGTTTGTACGTAGGCGCTGCATATCGCTAAATGCAGTTGTAATTATATTCTTTTCTTTTGTAAAATTTAAGCAAATGTGAATTATATGCATAGATCATCAATACATCTGATGCCGGATTTTTACATTAAAAAAAATTGCGATTTCTTTCGCGAGTGCAGATATACAGTGAAATTTGCAATGAATAAATCTCTTGTTTATCTCAAATTTATTGTTATTTTTGGTTGAATGAAAAAACAACACAAAGATATCCTTTTGAATACAAATTTTTAAAACGTGGAAATTCGCAGAACTAAATCTTACGGTGACGGAGATTTCTTGTGTTACGGAGAAAAAACGAAACTGTGCAAGATTTTCAGTTGTTAGAGTATCGTTGCCAAACACTTTTAAAAATTTTTTTGACGGATTTTTAGTTTTGTAGTTTCATGGATTTCATCAGAAACCGTGTTTTTAAAGCGAAGTTACATTAAATCGACCTGTTTAAACTTGAAAGCGTACTGTTTAGTGAACGTGATGGGTCATCTTATTGTGCCTGTTTCTTATTTAGTTGTCATACTTTGTGGTTTATTAATAATTGACTGTACATTATTTTGTGAGTCAAGTTTGTAGAATTTTTCACAAAGTTGATATGTTTTTACAGTGGAAGGAATTATGCAAATTATGGAAAAGAAGATGCATAAATGTGTATATTTTTTCCGCCATTTTTAGTTGAATGAAATTTTCCAGAATCAATTTTATTTGTTGTTGTTGTTGTTGTTGTTGATGCTGTTGTTGTTGTTATTGTTTTATTACTAACACTCCAAAGCTCTTTGCTCACTATGTGCCCACGAGAAAACGTTTTATTTAACTTTGTTATGCAAAAAGACCGTTTCAAACTCGCTTCAGTTGTGGAGATAAAAGAAAATGTTTGAAAAAGATTGTCTCCACAATCACAAAAACAGGACTGCGAAAGGTTTATCTTCATTGTAAAATAAAAAACTTCTGTGAAAGGAGAAATTAGGTTTTTCAGCAGCTGCACCTTCATAATAAATCCAGCAAAACTTCACCTGCTTTTTGCTCTCTCCAGAATATCACGGATCAATTTTTGTTTTATTTTTAACATATGGGTTCTAAACTATGAACGTCGAAGAATATCAGCAACAAATTTGACTTGTTTTTGAAATGTCGGTTAGCTCCGATAGCATCCAAACATCATTTATGTGCGGGATTAATGAACGGAATAAAAATGGTAGCAACGAGGTACGAGATCGACGCAAATCCGAAGTCGTGCAGGAGAAAATGAATTATATGTGCAGGAAGGATCAGGTGATTATTGATTTACGAGTGTTTATCTATAGTATCGAAAACATTAACACGTTACGACAAGAAATGGTGTGCGAGTTTTTGTTATCGGCTAACTGGTTTGAGAAGTTAACATTCTATAAGAGACATCCGTCGGGTGATATCGATTGGGATCAGATGTGGAATCCACGATTATATTTTCCAAATGCTGTGGAAATGAGAAGCTCGTTGAACAAGAGAGTGGTTTTCACAGATGCCGTGAAAAAGAAAATCATGATTCAATGGTCATATCGTGTGAAGGGTCGATTTAAATGTCCTTTTGATATCACAAGCTTTCCCTTTGATGATCAAGTGTTAAGTATTCACGTGTCTTCATACTGGAGTGATAGTGTAGTGAAGTTTCGGCAGGAAATGAGTATCGGCAACAGCATATCAAGCGCGCTTTCAAATTTTGCTGATAGCGGACAGTGGGTGTTGCAGCAGTATATATTAAGTGACGTCATGGACATGAAAGAGACAAAGGAAACCATATCAACAGAAATTCGAGAGCCTCTTTTTCAATTTCACGTGCACGCGCAGAGAAAGTATAATTATTATTTATGGAACATTGCCGCAATGGTTAATATGATCTCCTTTCTTGCGTTTACCTCGTTCGCAATTGATCGAGACGACATCGGAAAGAGGCTAAGCGTGAGTTTGACTCTGCTACTAACAGTAGTTGCATTCAAGAATTTTGTTTCGTCTATACTACCGAAGGTTTCATATTTGACACTACTTGACAAATACGTTTTATTCAACGTCGCTTTTATATTTCTTGTCGCTATTGAAAACGCAGTTGTCGGTAAAGTAGGCGAAGATGAACAAGACAAGTATGACTCTGCATTTTTACTTGTCTCGATTGTTGTATACGTGTTATATCAAACTGTCTTCATCATCGCCTCTATAAGAGCAGTGAAGGGATCGCGCGCCAAATTTAAAGAACGCTATATTGGTGAATTTTCAATCACACAGACGTTGAGAAAAGCTTCAGAAATTTTAAAGTATCCAGTTCTAAACGGGCCAAACTGCTATAACAATACAATCCCTGAGGAAGAAGTGTTAGCACCCTCAGGATATGTATCGCATTCAACTCAGTTACCACGAAAGCAATATCTACGTAAGACTAGCTCAAATAGGCGTTTTTCATTCTTAGATACCATTCAGTCGTCCAGATGTTTTGACCCACACGAAGTATCTCCGCAGTTGTGTTTTCGCAAAGAGAACGGACTCTTATGTTCAGATACTGACAGCAGTGAAGAAGAGCAGCTTCAAATTAAAGGAACAATGGTGTCGTAAGAATTAAACAAACGTATTTCATTGCACTACCTCCATGCTTGCACCAAACCTTAAGGCCCGAAATTTCTCAAAGATGCTGGTAACGAAATTGACTCGCAATAAGTTTTTATTAATTCATGTGGATGGATGTTTAAATGGCTTACTTCCTTTTGGGTAACTCTGCAAAAAAAAAAGAATAAAACGAGAAAAAAGAATTACGAAAGTTAAAATGAAGAAGGAAATTTATTGTGATTTTTCCTTTTTTTATTAGTCTCTTTTATACAGCTAATCCTTAAAATAAAAGTTTCTTTAAAATAGAAGGGATTTTGAACAAATTTATAAAGAATATAAAACATAAAAACAAGACTAACCATCTTCTTAGATAAATTCAGCAGATTAGCACTTTTATTTAAAAAGTCACAAATGCCGACCAATAAATTTCATTTAATACGTGTTTATTTTAATTTTGATATCTTACGCTTATCCATTCACGAATCATTATATTTAGCCTTATTGGAGCCGGGATTTTTTAGGTGATCCTCTCCGCCCCATCCCCCTTCTATCTTCCGAAACAGGAACAGATAAGGACATAAAATTATGCACTTACACAGCCTTTTATATAGTAAAATTTGATAAAAATAATAATGAATATAAAAAGGACTTCAGTAATTTGTTAATGACGCCATCTTTTTAATTTTTTTTTTCACTCAATATTTTTCTCAACCTTTTAAAGTTTTTTTCGAGATTAAAAATATAAATAAAAACAATAAAAATTAACATAGGATTGGTATGAAACAATTGCAAAAAATAGAATTGAAATTTTTTCGCCTAATATAAACCTAACTTCTGTTGCATAACAGTCTAAGGATATTTTAAACATACCAGGGGTTATATTTTCAAAATGCTACATATTCGAGGTTAAGCTCATCTCTATTATAATAGCCGTATTCCGTCTGTCTGTCTCTGCGCGGACCCCCCGCTGAGTTAGAAAATGATGTTACGGAAACACGAATATCAAATGCGATATACTTTTATCCACTTTGTTGCGACGGGTAAATATAAAGGACGGGCGAACCCGTGGATTTTTCCACGGGCAACGACTAGTCTCTTTAATTGCGCCCCGCCGAAGGGGCGCACATTTAGTGGACCGCGGGTATATAGTGTTTGTTGCGCCCCGCCGAAGGGGCGCACATTTAGTGGACCGCGGGTATATAGTGTTTGTTGCGCCCCACCGAAGGGGCGCACATTTAGTGGACCGCGGGTATATAGTGTTTGTGTTGTGTATGGCAAAAAAATTTTCCACTCTTTACTTCGCGGGGGACTTCTGCTCGGTCATCCAACCCGGATCTGATATAACACAACCAGTGTGTTTGGTACCACCAAGACAAAAAAAACACCCATCGAGCAAAACTTTTTTTGTCTTGGTGTCCTTGTTGTCTCTAAAGATTTGAATGCGATAAAAAATGTTAATCGAGATTCTTTTGTTATGTTAATATGAAGCTTTGTAATATGGAGCTTTGTTTGTCTCGTTTAATGTGCTTAAATGTCGCTGCAGCCCACGTGAATTTAGCTTCAAGAAAAGATTCGTTTTTGTGTGAGCTACGTTGTTTCCAAACCTGTTAACAGTAAGTAAGTAGAAGGATTATACTTATGTCTTATATGAAATTAAACTCAGAACGGATCCTGGCGTTGATCCAAAGGCCGCATTTTATGAATGCATCACAATTTAAAGTCAATCAAGAACAGAACATTCCGTGTATGGCCATGACTAAAACTGCTTGCATTTTGTTGGTCTTCCCTTCCCGATGGTCTGGCTTGTCGTAATAGCTTTAATGATGTAGCTAGGGAGCTAAATACTTATTTTTAAATTCTTGCATTTTATAAGTTAATAGTCGTAAAACTACTCTCACTTGTACTACAGCTATCAAGCTAGAACTGCACAAAATAGTGCTTTCATTAGAGTCCCTTTTTTCAGAAGCAACAAAAAACTTTTATCCTGCCCTGTGTAATTTTATTAACGAGGGTGCTGATAAGCCACATACACCGTAAAAAGTATAGGCGTTTTGGGTGAGTAAAATAACTTCTAAAGGAACCTTTGTGAGGCTGCTATCATGTATTCTTGCGGTCAGAATGTTCTCCTTCGTTGCTATCCGATGGAGAACAAAGTGGACTTTTCACGGTCAAACCTTCAAAGTAGCAACCTTACTTAAACAGAATTTACAAGTAAAACGTCGTTAAAATGTCGCAAAATGGCAAAAATTAAGCAGTATCTAAAACATATTAAAGATTTGACTAAAAAAAAAAGAATTCCTTGAAAAATCCAGTATTGTATTTATGAAGATTTCACCACAAAAACATTAATTACGGCATTTGTACCCCATTTCATAATGGCTGCCCGTGATTGGTTGACACGAATCAGACCGCAAGAATATATATAAAAAGATATTTGTTGAATCATGAAAAAATATTGTTGTTCATTGCACGGAACAGTCAAGTTGAACTGATAAATTAACCAATAACATAACATAGTTAGCCCTTGCAGTACAACTAGACGCTACCCACAGTATGTTACAGGTTTCTTTGTTTTCTTCCCTTTTTTTATGTTTTTTCTTGAAATTATAAATGATGTTGTTGATTTATCAAATCTGACAAATTTATTAATTGAATGTCTACCCTTTTTTGTATCAACTTATTCAATTCAATTCGAAAACAATGACCAATCAATTTCCTCGATAATAAACAATCAAATTTGTAAAATTCAATAAATCGATTTCAACAAAATAAGTCCTGTATTGTCCACAGGTTTGAAAATCTTGTATCGCCTGCTTAATATTATACTTGTTTAACAATGATATCAAAGCCAGCTTGACTAAATTTATATATATATTTTTATTTATATAGTATACCTTTTGTGTATCACATGGCATTGATTTGTATCTTTTTAATAAATTCTAACTTTAAATCAGATAAGTAGACAATAATTAAACAACCTAGTATTAATTCAGTTCTGGTAAAATTGTATTCTTCTTTCTCAATTTTAAATATACTTTCTTTTTCAGATCATTTGTTATGAAACCATGCACCATCAGCAGTTTCGAAAAATCTTCAACGAGAGAAATTTTTAAGGATTTTATTGGTAACTTAACAGAGTAATAATTCATTGAAATTGAAATTGTTCTGAAGTTATTATATATATTCGAATCGTGAAGTTCATACATAGCAATCCTGCATCCTGGAATTTTCGAGATCAGTTATAAAAAAATCCAGTTAAAGTTTTAACTATTGTTTTAGAATATATACTATATATATGTAAATAAAAAATTATTTTTTATTTATCAAGTTGTATTTTACGCAATAATAATTGAGAATTAGGATACTTATGATGTGTTTATATACCCCATTGTTCTCCGTTTTAAAGTCTACTTCAAATTTCAGAATCTTTTAGGCTAATGACGGAAATCTTCAAGTCGCAGGGCTTTTTATTTAAAAATTTTCCCCTGGGCAATAAACTTATTCACAAGCCTCTATGCAATTCCGTACTGCATTTCTATCATATTCGTCATATTTGGCGGAAAATGTTTCAGCAGAATAGCTTTCAGACACAATTTGTTATTACAGCACAAGAATTTTTGGAGATTTGATAAGTCAAAAATGTATGCGTAAGTCTTTTGAACGAATTTTAACCAAAAATCAAAAGCAATGATTACGTGAAATTACACAACAAGAAGGCTAGAGGCGTTTAAAGTGTACATATATTTAATCAAGATCTAACTTTATAGATAGAGCCTTAGCCAAATGTGAAAATAACGAAAATAATAAGTTCTAACACTGCAGTTTTTATAGATTTCAAACGTCCACCATTTTCCATTTTAATTTTAAATCCCGTTCTAAATTTGAATGTTTGAAATCGTTATTAGTAATTCGGGGCGCATTAGTGGTAACTATGGCTAGTTGCGCCCCGCCGAAGGGGCGCACATTTAGTGGACCGCGGGTATATAGTGTTTGTTTTATGCATGGGAGAAGTTTTTTTCTTACTCTCAACTTCGCGGGGGAACTTCGGCTCGAACATCCAACCTAGGTTTGATATAACACAACCTGTGTGTTTGGTACCATCAAGACAAAAATAACACTGATCGAGCAAAACTTATCTTGTCTCGGTTTCTTTGTTGTCTCTGAAGATTTGACTGCCATAAAAAATATTATTCGAGATTCTTTTGTTATGTTAATTTAAAGCTTTGTAATATTGTCTCGTTTAATATGCTTAAATGTCACTGCAGCCCACGTGAATTTATCTTCAAGAAAAGGTTTGTTTTTCTTTGTCCAAGTTGTTTCGAAACTTGTTAACAGTAAGTAGAAGGATTACTTATATTTTATATGAAATTAAACTCAGAACGGTTTATGGCGTTGATCCAAAGGCCGCAATTTATAAATGCATCACAATTTAAAGTCAATCAAGAACAGAACATTCCGTGTATGGCCATGACTAAAACTGCTTGCATTTTGTTGGTCTTCCCTTCCCGATGGTCTGGCTTGTCGTAATAGCTTTAATGATGTAGCTAGGGAGCTAAATACTTATTTTTAAATTCTTGCATTTTATAAGTTAATAGTCGTAAAACTACTCTCACTTGTACTACAGCTATCAAGCTAGAACTGCACAAAATAGTGCTTTCATTAGAGTCCCTTTTTTCAGAAGCAACAAAAAACTTTTATCCTGCCCTGTGTAATTTTATCAACGAGGGTGCTGATAAGCCACATACACCGTAAAAAGTATAGGCGTTTTGGGTGAGTAAAATAACTTCTAAAGGAACCTTTGTGAGGCTGCTATCATGTATTCTTGCGGTCAGAATGTTCTCCTTCGTTGCTATCCGATGGAGAACAAAGTGGACTTTTCACGGTCAAACCTTCAAAGTAGCAACCTTACTTAAACAGAATTTACAAGTAAAATGTCGCAAAATGGCAAAAATTAAGCAGTATCTAAAACATATTAAAGATTTGACTAAAAAAAAAAGAATTCCTTGAAAAATCCAGTATTGTATTTATGAAGATTTCACCACAAAAACATTAATTACGGCATTTGTACCCCATTTCATAATGGCTGCCCGTGATTGGTTGACACGAATCCGACCGCAAGAATATATATAAAAAGATATTTGTTGAATCATGAAAAAATATTGTTGTTCATTGCACGGAACAGTCAAGTTGAACTGATAAATTAACCAATAACATAACATAGTTAGCCCTTGCAGTACAACTAGACGCTACCCACAGTATGTTACAGGTTTCTTTGTTTTCTTCCCTTTTTTATGTTTTTTCTTGAAATTATAAATGATGTTGTTGATTTATCAAATCTGACAAATTTATTAATTGAGTGTCTACCCTTTTTTGTATCAACTTGTTCAATTCAATTCGAAAACAATGACCAATCAATTTCCTCGATAATAAACAATCAAATTTGTAAAATTCAATAAATCGATTTCAACAAAATAAGTCCTGTATTGTCCACAGGTTTGAAAATCTTGTATCGCCTGCTTAATATTATACTTGTTTAACAATGATATCAAAGCCAGCTTGACTAAATTTATATATATATTTTTATTTATATAGTATACCTTTTGTGTATCACATGGCATTGATTTGTATCTTTTTAATAAATTCTAACTTTAAATCAGATAAGTAGACAATAATTAAACAACCTAGTATTAATTCAGTTCTGGTAAAATTGTATTCTTCTTTCTCAATTTTAAATATACTTTCTTTTTCAGATCATTTGTTATGAAACCATGCACCATCAGCAGTTTCGAAAAATCTTCAACGAGAGAAATTTTTAAGGATTTTATTGGTAACTTAACAGAGTAATAATTCATTGAAATTGAAATTGTTCAGAAGTTATTATATATATTCGAATCGTGAAGTTCATACATAGCAATCCTGCATCCTGGAATTTTCGAGATCAGTTATAAAAAAATCCAGTTAAAGTTTTAATTATTGTTTTAGAATATATACTATATATATGTAAAAAAAAAATTATTTTTTATTTATCAAGTTGTATTTTACGCAATAATAATTGAGAATTAGGATACTTATGATGTGTTTATATACCCCATTGTTCTCCGTTTTAAAGTCTACTTCAAATTTCAGAATCTTTTAGGCTAATGACGGAAATCTTCAAGTCGCAGGGCTTCTTATTTAAAAATTTTCCCCTGGGCAATAAGCTTATTCACAAGCCTCTATGCAATTCCGTACTGCATTTCTATCATATTCGTCATATTTGGCGGAAAATGTTTCAGCAGAATAGCTTTCAGACACAATTTGTTATTACAGCACAAGAGTTTTTGGAGATTTGATAAGTCAAAAATGTATGCGTAAGTCTTTTGAACGAATTTTAACCAAAAATCAAAAGCAATGATTACGTGAAATTACACAACAAGAAGGCTAGAGGCGTTTAAAGTGTACATATATTTAATCAAGATCTAACTTTATAGATAGAGCCTTAGCCAAATGTGAAAATAACGAAAATAATAAGTTCTAACACTGCAGTTTTTATAGATTTCAAACGTCCATCATTTTCCATTTTAATTTTAAATCCCGTTCTAAATTTGAATGTTTGAAATCGTTATTAGTAATTCGGGGCGCATTAGTGGTAACTATGGCTAGTTTTATGTATGGGAGAAGTTTTTTTCTTACTCTCAACTTCGCTGGGGAACTTCGGCTCGAACATCCAACCTAGGTTTGATATAACACAACCTGTGTGTTTGGTACCATCAAGACAAAAATAACACTGATCGAGCAAAACTTATCTTGTCTCGGTTTCTTTGTTGTCTCTGAAGATTTGACTGCCATTAAAAATATTAATCGAGATTCTTTTGTTATGTTAATTTAAAGCTTTGTAATATTGTCTCGTTTAATATGCTTAAATGTCACTGCAGCCCACGTGAATTTATCTTCAAGAAAAGGTTTGTTTTTCTTTGTCCAAGTTGTTTCGAAACTTGTTAACAGTAAGTAGAAGGATTACTTATATTTTATATGAAATTAAACTCAGAACGGTTTATGGCGTTGATCCAAAGGCCGCAATTTATAAATGCATCACAATTTAAAGTCAATCAAGAACAGAACATTCCGTGTATGGCCATGATTAAAACTGCTTGCATTTTGTTGGTCTTCCCTTCCCGATGGTCTGGCTTGTCGTAATAGCTTTAATGATGTAGCTAGGGAGCTAAATACTTATTTTTAAATTCTTGCATTTTATAAGTTAATAGTCGTAAAACTACTCTCACTTGTACTACAGCTATCAAGCTAGAACTGCACAAAATAGTGCTTTCATTAGAGTCCCTTTTTTCAGAAGCAACAAAAAACTTTTATCCTGCCCTGTGTAATTTTATCAACGAGGGTGCTGATAAGCCACATACACAGTAAAAAGTATAGGCGTTTTGGGTGAGTAAAATAACTTCTAAAGGAACCTTTGTGAGGCTGCTATCATGTATTCTTGCGGTCAGAATGTTCTCCTTCGTTGCTATCCGATGGAGAACAAAGTGGACTTTTCACGGTCAAACCTTCAAAGTAGTAACCTTACTTAAACAGAATTTACAAGTAAAACGTCGTTAAAATGTCGCAAAATGGCAAAAATTAAGCAGTATCTAAAACATATTAAAGATTTGACTAAAAAAAAAAGAATTCCTTGAAAAATCCAGTATTGTATTTATGAAGATTTCACCACAAAAACATTAATTACGGCATTTGTACCCCATTTCATAATGGCTGCCCGTGATTGGTTGACACGAATCAGACCGCAAGAATATATATAAAAAGATATTTGTTGAATCATGAAAAAATATTGTTGTTCATTGCCCGGAACAGTCAAGTTGAACTGATAAATTAACCAATAACATAACATAGTTAGCCCTTGCAGTACAACTAGACGCTACCCACAGTATGTTACAGGTTTCTTTGTTTTCTTCCCTTTTTCATGTTTTTTCTTGAAATTATAAATGATGTTGTTGATTTATCAAATCTGACAAATTTATTAATTGAGTGTCTACTCTTTTTTGTATCAACTTGTTGAATTCAATTCGAAAACAATGACCAATCAATTTCCTCGATAATAAACAATCAAATTTGTAAAATTCAATAAATCGATTTCGACAAAATAAGTCCTGTATTGTCCACAGGTTTGAAAATCTTGTATCGCCTGCTTAATATTATACTTGTTTAACAATGATATCAAAGCCAGCTTGACTAAATTTATATATATATTTTTATTTATATAGTATACCTTTTGTGTATCACATGGCATTGATTTGTATCTTTTTAATAAATTCTAACTTTAAATCAGATAAGTAGACAATAATTAAACAACCTAGTATTAATTCAGTTCTGGTAAAATTGTATTCTTCTTTCTCAATTTTAAATATACTTTCTTTTTCAGATCATTTGTTATCAAACCATGCACCATCAGCATTTTCGAAAAATCTTCAACGAGAGAAATTTTTTAAGGATTTTATTGGTAACTTAACACAGTAATAATTCATTAAAATTGAAATTGTTCAGAAGTTATTATATATATTCGAATCATGAAGTTCATACATAGCAATCCTGCATCCTGGAATTTTCGAGATCAGTTATAAAAAAATCTAGTTAAAGTTTTAACTATTGTTTTAGAATATATACTATATATATGTAAAAAAAAAATTCATTTTTTATTTATCAAGTTGTATTTTACGTTAATTACAATAATAATTGAGAATTAGGATACTTATGATGTGTTTATATACCCCATTGTTCTCCGTTTTAAAGTCTACTTCAAATTTCAGAATCTTTTAGGCTAATGACGGAAATCTTCAAGTCGCAGGGCTTTTTATTTAAAAATTTTCCCCTGGGCAATAAGCTTATTCACAAGCCTCTATGCAATTCCGTACTGCATTTCTATCATATTCGTCATATTTGGCGGAAAATGTTTCAGCAGAATAGCTTTCAGACACAATTTGTTATTACAGCACAAGAATTTTTGGAGATTTGATAAGTCAAAAATGTATGCGTAAGTCTTTTGAACGAATTTTAACCAAAAATCAAAAGCAATGATTACGTGAAATTACACAACAAGAAGGCTAGAGGCGTTTAAAGTGTACATATATTTAATCAAGATCTAACTTTATAGATAGAGCCTTAGCCAAATGCGAAAATAACGAAAATAATAAGTTCTAACACTGCAGTTTTTATAGATTTCAAACGTCCACCATTTTCCATTTTAATTTTAAATCCCGTTCTAAATTTGAATGTTTGAAATCGTTATTTGTAATTCGGGGCGCATTAGTGGTAACTATGGCTAGTAATAGCCGTATTTTGTCTGTCTGTCCGCGAAAGCTGCGTCCTGTTACGGAAACACGAAGTGCGATATATAAAGGGCGGGCGACCCCGTGGATTTTTTCACGGGTTAACGACTAGTCTCTATAATAATAGCCGTATTCCGTCTGTCTGTCTCTGCGCAACATGGCGGAGCAAGTAGCGAGACCCGCCGAAAATCCCCGCGGCCCTGCAGCTTTATTTCAAATCCCCGGCAGACCCCGTTTTTTTACAGGCCTTGCTTTGCCGCTCATTGTAATAAACCAATCACGAGGCTCCATTTTCACTAATGACCAATCCAAGTGCTTCGCGGCCTCAACATGCCGACGGAAGGAAACATGCTACCCCTACGAAGGCCATTTTGGTTTGGAAGTGATGGTGTGAAGTTTATAGGTTTCCTTTCAATCCTCCTTATTTCTTCTGAGTACTTTTTATCCTATAGGATTATTTAGTTTGTTTTCACATGTTAAGGTGAATATTTCATCACGTTTTCTAGCTACGTATAAATCTTAAACAAACCAATTTTAAGTTTTTGGCTAGCTACAAAACGTACATTTTGAGGCAGCTAGCTATAGCTATCTTTATTTATTCCTATTCTTTTAAAGTTTTTATTCAGTTTGGTATATTGTTCTTTATTTTATGTTGAAGTTGGGTCTACCTATCTAGCTCCTTTTAGCTCTACCTCTGGCTAAAAAGTGAAAGTAGCTAAATGCAGTTATAGGCAGCTACCAAATTTATTACTGCTATGAAAGCTTATGCTGAAAAATAAAATTGCTGAGTATATATATTTTTTAACTGAACTTGATAACGACAGGTGGTTTCCTGATTTTTTTTAAACTGAAGTCGCGATAAAGTTTTTTTAAAAATGGTGTTATGCCTATACTCATGTGCGACACAGTCTAGCTGTACTAAGCGCTTAGTCCGGTGGTAACAATGGGCTGTTTCCTGTGTTTCTGTTTAACCGAAGTTGTGATAACGTTTTTTACAGAAAAAAAGTACACACTGTTTACCTATACTAAGCGCTCAGCTTAACATTTTTTTGAACTTTTCTCGGGAACATTCCCTGAAAAATAAAGAAGGTTGGCCAGCTGCTTTCGCTATGATGGGGTAACATTGAATTGTAATCTGGGTTTCTATTTTACCTAAGTTGTTGAAAGTTATTTTTTGAATAGTATATTACACCGGAAACACCATAAAGTTGTGTGCACTTCACTTGATTTTCTACACACTATATGGCTGTACTAAAGCGCTTTACCTGAATGTGTGGCACAGTTGACGGTTCTTATTAATCACTCAATCTGGTGTTTAACGCTGGGTAACACAGCTACTTGTGGCTTCAACCCGGCGTTTCAACAGAGTGTATCCTGTGTTTTGTAAACCAAAGCTTCAATAGTTTTTTTAAATAGGGTCTTAAGCCTAAACGCATGTGTCGCACGATTTACCTGTACTAAGTGCTCAGTCCAGTGTCACAATTAATTTGTTAACCTTTACTGAAACTTATTTCGCAAAATAAAATAAAATTGACCAATTGTTTTTCCTATGACGGGGTAACAAATGGTTGTAAATTGTGTTTTTATTTTGGCTAAAGTTACAGTAGAGTTATATTTTCAAAAATACACTACAGCCGAAACACTATAGTGTTGTGTGCGCTTTACTCGATTAACGACATACTGCGTACCTGTACTAAAGCGCTCCACCTGACCGTGTAGTACAGTTTACGGCTCTTATTAAGCGCTCCACATAGTGTTCAATGGCGGGTCACACCTTGACTTGTGGCTTACCCCGGCGTTTCGACGCCGGGTTTCCCGGCTAGTCCATATTATAATGCCCGTATACGTCTGTCCGTCTGTCTGTCACGCAAAATGGTAACTTAGCTGCGACAAGCGAACCCGTGGATTTTTCCACGGGCTAACGACTAGTTTTACTTAATGCTTATGTAAAAAAGGTGTAGTTACCAATTCTGATTTTACTTATAGAGTTATCTACCACAAATAAAAATGCAACTCCCACACAAAATACACTAAAGTGAGACAAATGACCGATAAAGCTATCAGTTCTATAAAGATAAGGGACGCTAATTTAAAAAATAATAAACAAAAAAAGTAATACGCGAAAAGCATTGTTGAGAAAAGGAGAAAAAACTTCATTCTTTCATCAGCGAGCGATTAAAAATTGATAACTTTAAAATACAAGTAGTCTTACATGCCAAATACACTTGTATTTTTGTCAGTCAGCCGCCCTGTTTAAATGTCCGAACAAAATAATCTCCATTATATCTGCCAGTTGCGCAAATGAATTGTTCATCAAAGTCGAACAAAATAATTTAATGAAGAAGCTATATATTAACATCAAGCAAAAAAAAATTCACAGGTTCAAACGAGAAGTCAATGTTAACAAACATGGTGAGGATGATAAAGTAAAACGGGTTAATTATAACATTACCAACGACTACGTCCCAGGGTCAAAAAAGATACAAGATGCTCTGGGGACGAGGTTGCCACGACTTCTATGCATATAACTAACCACGTATACAAAACAATTTCACCCGTTAATGTTTACAACGAAAATCTGATTCGAGAGCAGAGGAGGTGAAAAGGAGGCCTATGTTGACTTACATTGCCAAATTCCATTATCAAGAAAACAATGTGACTTACTTTATAAGCAAGACAAACCCTTGTTCTTGATCAATGCTTTGCTTTTATTGGGAATAAACTAGTTACCTGAAAGAATAGCAAAAGAGGTGCTTGACACCGAAAGGTTAACTTTTAATTTTAGTATTGTGGTTGGTTAAACCACGGCATATATCTCACACAGCATGTGTATGAATTGATATGAGTGGTAAAATAATTGTGATCCAGTGTGAAACGTCCAACTGTATACTCCATAATATCTTGCTGAATACTGAAAGTCTTTCATGCGAAGGTCTTAAAGCCCAACTTTTCCACTGCATCATATGTGACTTTTTACATAACCCTCAGTTGAGCGTTGCAATTAATCAATGATTGCTAAGACAAGATATTCTAGGTCAAGCCATAGTAACCAAACGTTTAAGCTCATCTTGTCATTTGATACAGGTTGTGTCAGAGACGTCAGATATGTGTAAGATCTATTTGGCTGTTAAAAGAGACTGCATTGACCCGAGCCGAACCCATATCAACCCTATCAGACCGAGTTTGGCGGGGGAGGAGTCCTCTAAAAATTCTTTCAGAGGTGCTACGCCCTTTCTTGTCGCATGCTTGAAATATTCCGACTGTGTTCTTATGAATATTTTTATTTTAGAATATGACGTCATGGCGCTTGAAGCTGAAAACTATTATATAGACGACGGATTCAAGCCGGTAATCTTGTCGGAACACCATTCTTTCGTTCAATTTTGTTAAAACCTAATGGATTTCCGGTTTTGGAGTATAATTTTCTTCACGTTTCTTGCCAAATAAAGCAAAACCTGTCCAAGCATACACCTCTCTAAAGCGGACAAAATCTTTGTTTCCGTAAGTGTCTGCTTAAAAGGAGTTTCCACTCTACAACGAAATACACTGAACGATAGAAACTAACTATTTACCACAATAGTATGCGAAGATAATATTGGCAAAAAAACGCAGCACTGGTAACGAAGCTTTAATAAAAAATTCAAAATAGTAGCAAAAATCTTGATTATATAGGTAATGACACCAACGCGCTCTATTTTCGTGCAACAACCGCTACGGAGGTACATTCAATGATACTCTTTGTTCCTTTGTTCCAACTACTTTTGGGGCCGCCGTCCGACGCCAGTGTCCTGGATAGTGATTAAATAAAAATGAAACTCAGTTCCAATGAAATGAAAGTAGTTAGACACATTAAAATATCACCAATGAAATTTTGTGGGATGGTGTGAAAATAATTTATCATGCAATAGTGAAATATACTAATTAGTGGCTTCTTTAGTTTATAGAAAAATGGCGACACAAATGTGTTCGTTCCTCTTGTCATAACGAATCAGAAAGTGACAGGAGGCCCTAGGAACGAGGTTGATCTATTGGCAAATCTCCCATCTTCTTCAAATAAAATTATTAGTGCCTGCCAATCTCGTCCCCAGATTTTCTTTTTCGCTTTTGGATATGTGTGGCCTTGGGAAGGAGATTGTAAGAGAAAGTTAAAGCCATGTTACGTAAGCTACTTTTTAGCTAGTGTTTACCAGACGTCATAAACTAACTAAAGGATAAAATTTAATTGGTGAAAATTAATTCACGCGAGGTTAATTAAGGATGAAAATTTTAGTTGTCTGTAGAAATTTCAAATTATAAAAAGCTTTTGGAATAATCCTTTTTTTAAAAAAAATTAGAAATAAAAATAATTCATAATTAATTTATAATGTTAACTGTTATTTCTTTGAAAAGAAAAATTGCTAAACCTTTTTATGTGATCCGTGCTTTGATGATATCGACATAAGCAGTTAAATTGTTTTGGATGGGAGTCAAGTATGTAAACAAATAAAAGCTGTTATATTTGTTTTCTTGAAAATGACGTCCGTCAGATTCAGAACGTCGTTATTTTGCATCTACACCTTAATACAGCGTCTTCATCAATCTTTTGTTTTTCTTAACAACATTTGACCCCCGCTTAATATTCCATTGACCTTAAGAAGTTTTGTGCTGTTATTGCACGGAAACGCAAGTAAAAATAGCATTACCAGGGGGTCATATTACTTTATTTATTTAATATATTTGTGTCCGGGTGAGTATTATTGTCAATTTCATTGATAAAACCTTGTGAGCGCTATTTATTCACAGTTGAATTTTTCTTTAAAGTGGACAGAAGAAATCGATTATCGAGTAAAAGAATCGAACTACTAAAAAAAAAATATGAAACTTACAACGTTTTGCGTGTTGCTTCTCACTGTTGGTATGTATTTATTTATTTATTTTTTATTATGCGTTTTTCATAGACTAGTACATATTGAAATAGGCATAGATGTTTATGTTACAGAGCGCAGTATAAGCACGCAGTAGATGCTATTATCGAAACACGTTTTTTTTTTTGCAACAGGAAAACAAGGAATTTTGAGTTAAAGTTATTAGTGAGAAACTGCCGTCTTTGCTTATACTTAGCCTTGAGAATTTCGAGGCTATTTAAAAATTTGGGTTACTTACAAAAAACGCCTTAGTTATAAGTATTGGTTATTCTGTTCTGAAATGTGCGGAGAAACAATACCAATACCAAAGAAAAAATGAAAAATAAAAAATACGCGTTCAAAATGTGACGGACAATTCAATTATAATGTTGTTATCTATCTGACAGGGCTATGGAATTTCTGAGCTGCATTTTAGACAGGCAGTGCCATGAATAAATATTTATTAACCTATATTGATTTTATTACGCAGATTCGTGTATATGCCTACGATGTGTTTTCCTTTCATAGGTCGTAACTTTTAAAAACAAAATATTTCTCAATTCCATACGAATTTAGAAAATTTAAACTGATAAAATTTCACGAACAAGCCTGTATATAACTTTTTAGCAAATACATAGATTAGTCGCAAAGCGAAAATTACACTTGGTTAATCACCAAAGTCTTCAATGGCAAGCCTTATTTACTCGGTAATTTGATCTGTCTGAATAACTTTCTTATTTTTAATTTTTTTTAACTTTGTAAACTTGAAAAGAGAATTTTTAGTTGTAATGAAACCATGTATTCACGCAGAAAACACAGAAACAAAAGTATTTGATTGTGACTGTGGTTGCTGATAGGAATGACTTCTCCTTTAAATCACAGTCAATTTTTTTCCGTTATGTACACTTGTTGATTTTTACATAGGTCGACATGTGGCTTCCGAAACTTCCGTCATCAAACAAGAAAGTTTATAAAAACAACTAAGATAAAAATCACACATTTCGAGAGAAAATAGCTTCCCCATCACACACGTTTAATGTTTTTAAACAGAATTTTGCTTACACCATAAACATTCGAATATAAATCCTCATTATGCAGCGGTGAAATGAATCACAACTTCACACTTCTTAATTTTTTCTTCTTCAACATTCCTTCGTTCACTCATTGCGGCTTTATTTATCCCACCGAAAATCGCCAACATTTCATTTGAAATTGATGATTTATTAGTCATATTTACAACCCGCTTATTTAGAAGCTAGGTAGACACTGTGTAGTTCTGTGTAGTTCGTTCTAATGATAACCCTTTTAGCGGCTTCTTTTATTATCAAAAAATGAAAAGACAGACGGAAAGGAGTTAGTCAGTTGGTAGAGCTTATCATTAATACGTGTGATATCATAACACTTTTTAATTTCCCAAAGATTAAAAATACGAACAAATAGGGACGGCATCTCGGGCGGTAAGATTATTCGGTGAATTGAAAAGGCGGAGTTTTATGACAACACTTCTATAAATATCCTCTTTAGTCTTTCATAATAAATAAGGTGCTGTTGTTTCTATATTTGGTATTTATGATGAATGCCGCTGACCCTAGCCTCGTTTGCAATTTTGTTCTGGTCTGAAAGACGATAAAACAAAGCACACACAGAGCGGAGGTTGAGTCTACTTTGCTTGAAGTAATTAGGTGCATGATATTAGTTAATAATTAGCAACTTAGTACTTATTTCATTTCTTATGTAAGAAAGGGGGATGGCCTCATGTAAATGGGATTCGTAATAAAAAGAATACCGACCTATTTGTCAAAAAACATACCGTCATTCCTCTAATTTAGTGCGACCAAAAAATAATTATTTTCGGAGGGTCGCATCTTATCTTGTTTCGGATATTTAATTTCGTACTAAAATTAAGAGTAAAATTGACCTTGATCGTGCTAAAATTAGAAAAAAAAATAACAATTTTTTTAGTTTTATTTTTTATTTTTTCTATTTTCTTTCTTCTTATTACTTCTTTCTTTTATCAATTTTCGTTTTTCGTTATACTTATTTGCTTCTGTTACATCTGCTTGTGGCATTTTATTAAGTTAAGTTTGATTCAATGTCAAAATTAATGAAAACATGTCTCTCAAATGATCTGGTTGCACTCTAATCAGAGGAAAATCCATAGTCGCATTAAATTAAAGAAAAAAAAACAAAAATTAGTGAATACAATGTTGCGCTGAAAATTAGAGGAAATAAATTAAGTTAAATAAATTTTTGTTTCTCTTCAGAAAACTGTCTGATGAAAATTTTTACTGACATTATTTTCTTTTTATGTTTTTCAATACATGTAACTTTCTTCAACCTAGTCGTTAGCCCGTGAAATGATCTAGAGGTCCTTAAATTTTCTCTGGTCTCCAGTCGTAGGACTTCTTTGAGATAATTTATTAAAATTCTATTTACTTGCTAAAATTGTTTTTATTGACACGGGAACCGTTTTAAATCGTGTCGTTACAAATGTATGATCGTCCCCATATTTTTTCTTCAGTTTCAGTTTACTGTAAACAAAATGGAAAATCAAAATGTCAGAAAGCAAAGAAATTTTACGGTTGCTTCTACCGGCCTTCGCTAGGTCTATGTCTGTGTAAAACGAGACGTCGATGTGAGAACCCATTCAAATACAAAAGTGCGACATCTTGCATGAAAGCCGTGTCAAAAGTTGAAGGTGAGAATTCTTAGCAGTACCAGTGACCATTTGTTAAATGGCAAATAAAAAACATCGGATTTAAGATAATTAATGCTCCACAATTTTTTCCTTATTTTCGTATTTCTATAAAAGTTTTGATTTTTTAAAATGAAAATAGGAATTAACTTCATTTTTCAGGTTTAAAAACAGATGTTCCCAAATTATTCAATTTCAGCCTTCATGCTCTTCTAAATTTGTTCTTATACAAACAAACTCGAAAAAGCTGGGTTCTTAAATTTTCACCTATAGATGACATAACTTTAACGATTACCCGAGTTATTCTTCTTACATCTTTTTCAATTCAACATCTCTCATTCAAAAGGATAATAACTTGAATCTTAATCCAGCTAATCAAAAACAAAAATATTCCCTATCACTTTGAAACAAGAATAGCGCCAAGAAAGTAAAACACGAAGGCTCACGAAGACAACTTTACTTCCCAGGGCTTCTACGTCATTTTGTCATTCGATTTTGTTAGAAAAAGAGCGGGAACGAATTTTAGAGAAGGCTAAGGTAAATCTATGCTAAGCTCTTGTTTACATTTTTTTTAGGAGCGTGCAAACGTTTTCCATGTCATAATGGCGTTTGTAAAGCAACGAAAGGAGTTACAAAATTTCAATGTTTATGTTCAGGGAGTGGTTTCTACGGAAAACGTTGCCATAAACGTGAGTTATGTTTTTATTGTTTCTTACTGATATGACATTTCGTGTCTGAAGAACATTATCCTCAGCGGATTATCTTACACGATATCAACCAAAAACAGTTATCGAACGAGCCCGCACACCATCTCAAAAACTTGTATGTTGTGAAAATAGTAGTGAATGAAGAAAATTTGCATGTCAATTATCGTGACTATGATAAGTCCGTCATATATCACAAATTAAAGTGTTATTAACTTCCCTCCTGTGGTGAAATTCTTTCTTATCTTTTCCGAAAAAATATTCAAGTTTCGTGTAAGAATTGCACGAGGTTCTAATGGTTCTAATTTATTTTTTTAGCATGTCCAAAAGCTTCAGATATGTCGTTATTCTGGATGGAAGAATTCATTACACATAAAAATTGGCAAAATACACCCCTAGCTTGCATCATATAATTGCTGGCGCCAATTTTTTTTGGTTTTTTGTTGTTTTGATGGGATAAGCAAGACGAAAAAGTAATCGAGTCTTATACTGGAGAATACTAAAAGAGCTGTAAATGTTGTTTGTATTTATATACCGACACAAAGATTTAACCTATTTCGTTATAGTAATAACGACGGAAAATTGCCGTATGTGCCCTATTACTGACGTTTGAGTGACGTTAATATTGTAAATACATAACGAGTAAAAAACTTATTTCAAATATATTACATCTTGTTTTAAATCCAACATCGACTTTTGCCTATGATTGTCCAGTTTTTACACTATTTTGGCAGATTTTTCCACAATATGGGACATGTATCAGGTTATGACAATAGCACAGTCTTGGTCAACACAAGTAACAAGTTCTTTTACAGATCAAACAAAAAACACACGATACTTAGTTTAACTATATGTTTGTTACATATTTTTACTCTCAGTTATTAAACTTCACTGGGTAAATATGCTAATTAATGTTTGTCACATGACAGGTATAACAGAAAAAATAGTCGTTTGCGCATGTGCAATAATAAGAGAAGAGCTAACTCTCTGTTCACATCGACAGGAAAAAATGCAGTGTTTTCCAGTTGAAGAATGTTTTCTAAGATCTTGATCCACAAAGAAATTAGATTCTGTTTTTTGGCAATAAATAATGCATTTTTAACACGTAGGAGACCGGGTCTTCTTTACAAGTCAAACCTGACATTTTGAACAAAAAACTATGGTGTTGCCATGTGAACAGAGCATGAATTTTATAGCAAATATTTTCATTCTTTTGTCTGGGAATATTCACACAAATTAAACTAAGTCTTAACAAAAGAGACATTCGTGTCTCTTTTTTGATCGGATCACACTTGACATACTAATTATTCACACTAAATATATTCTTTGAATGATGAAATTCGCATGATAGCCTAGTTAACTAAGCTTTCTTCATGGATATCTAATTCAGTTTCTCTTAAACGAAAGATTAGACGCAAACAAATGTCAGAGCAATCCCTAAAATTTAAATCCACCTCACAGCAAACCTCGAATTACAATGAACCAATTAGCACAAAGCCGGCGTGATCACATAATAACTATTAAATAATACAAGAATTGATTATATTTGTTCAGGTGAGTGTAGCCATTCTCGCTTAAAACAAGATTTCGCGATATTGACCACGTGAGCGAAAAACAATAGAAATAAACAATCAAAAAGCGCGGTCAGAAGTCTGACCGCAGAAAAACCGTTTAAGAGCCACTGAATTTTTCCACCTATTCCGATTCCCTGGTGGTATGAAAACTTATGCTGGGTCTCCTGGCTAATTGCATGACCATATCACGCGTATGCTAACACATAATTAACCCAAAAGCTAAAAGTCTTAATTTTAAATTGAAGCTACCTGACTTATTTTAGTATTTACAATTTCTTTTTATCAGAATGCTTAATTTTCATTGAACAGATCGGATAAAGCAACTTCGGCCCCAGGGCTTTTTCTTAAAGAACCTGAGGACGAGGTCGGCACAAAAGAATACGGCGGTATTGTTGTGATTCTTTAGAGCATTTTCACAGTTAGACTGCACACTAAAAATATCATTATTTAGAAATTTACACATTTAGCTACTTTTTGTTAATAATAAGTTTTCATGTGAATAAGATTAAGAATTTCACAACCCGGATTGTTTTCATACCGGACCAAATTTACCACCGGATACTCTTACAAAAGTTACTACCGGTGCGGTTGTATAAAATAACCCTGGGAGGTGTAAATCTTATTCTTAAAAACATATGACTTCAAATAAATTACTATGTATACATATTTGTCAAACACGCCTCGATAAGTTGGATAAATACACACTAGAATAAATTGCATTTATTTATATACAAACACTCTAATAAGTTGTCGAGAATAATATTTTTATAAGTTAAAAATTAGTAAAAAATCGAGAAAAGATTTAAAAAACTCTCAAAACTTTTAAGAAACTTAAATCATCTGTTTATGTTTGATATCAAAAACAAATTTACCATCTAGAACAAATTTTTATCCTTTACCCAATTTGACCCTTTTTTTGGGTTAAAAAATTCAATTTATAAACTTTTCGCGATGTGAACAAATATCTCGATCAGTAGATTCCTGTAAACTAAACTTTTTCGTCGGCTCTTTCGCAAAGGTCGAATTATCGAACGTGTGTCACGTGTAATTAACTGCTTTTAAGTAGTTCATAGTTTTCATTTTACTAGGGTTTCAAAGAAATAGAAAAATATTGAGAGTAAAAAATATTGATTGTGTGCATCTTCAAAGAGCCAAATCAATTTTCATTAATACTTAAGAAAAATTACTCATAAATACAGTAAAATAAATATCTCTCATACTATATGCATTTATACATTTCATAACGCGCAAAAAATATTATCTATAATATACGACACTGAAAAGACGGCACGTATATTTTCCACGTCGTCAGGTACTTCGACTTGACGTAATTTAAGCTCTTTCAAAGACGTCACTATTTGTTGACGAAAGTCGAGACAACAACTGATCTTCGGCACTAAGAAAATATTTAAAGAAAATATAGTTACATCTTGATTGGCAGTTACTTCTCAGTTGTCAATCAAATGTTCTTTCAGAGCGAAACAGCTAATATATGTCAACGCTTAAGGAAGTCGTTAAATTTTATCGTCACAAAATCACATTTCGAAACGTTGCTGTGCGTTGTTGACAGTAGGATGTAAACACTCAAATAAACTTCCACATGGATGGCGCGAGTGTGTCGTCTGCGGTAAAATAATTATTTTTTTTACGAAAATTACTTGAAAACTTGGTTTTTCTAACCACAATCTCGATATATCTACGACACAACGCGGAACAAGTGGGACATTAGAAGTCGCTAACTGTCAAAAGCAAGTGTAGTTACTTGAAACTAGTCAACTTGTTATAAACAACTCGACGCCTGAACACTTAAGCCCATTGAGCATTGAGAAATTTAAGTATACGCTTTTCTTACAAACACCACTTAATTTCGATTGTGGTTCATGTCAAGATGCATGCCTGTATGTTAATGTTAAGAGCGACAATAATGCTTAAAGCGATGCTAAAATCTTCAGTAAATAATAAGTTATCATTATTTCCAAATATTCACACAAGATAGCTACCGATTCCTGTATTTTGAATGCATCGACATCGACATTGCTGCTCAGATATCTCATTAACAAGAAAAAAAGAGTACACAAAAACAGTTAGACAAAAACCGCAAAGTATGGGAGGATGTTTACAAAAGCTTTCTTCAGATAAATACAAATAAACTTTTTTTCTTTCTTCAATACTCTTGTGGTTTGTTACGTTGCTTAATAAATTTTAACAACGTTAACCTCTTTAAGCAAGTCAAATACACTTGTTTTGAGCTTATTAAATCCAAACTTTATGCCACAAAAGGTTTTTTAGAGCATAATTTCGCACGCAAAATATTACAAATCAACAAAAGAACTTTAAAAAACGCGAAAAGGAGAGACTGCTGAATCGATATGCGATTGTAGTTCATATGGAAATGCAAAATATTAAAACAAATAAAAAAATTGCATGAAATTTAGAAAATTCTCATTTAACTGTGAGAGAAACCTGCCAAAAACAATATTTTTTAAGACAGAAGGCACGTACGAAGATGTTAACTAAAGTAGTGTTTACACTGCAGCATTATTGTGACTTACGTACAAAGTTCAACCTCTGTATTTTCTAAGTTGATGTCACTACTTCTGCTATTCACTTGTTTGTTTATTTATTTATTTATTTATTTATTTATTTATTTATTTATTTATTTATTTATTTATTTATTTATTTATTTATTTATTTATTTATTTATTTATTTATTTATTAGTGTAAGAAATTAACGGCGCCTACTCAAGGGCCGTTTCTATTTAATAAAATATCAGTCAAGATCCACATTGCACAAGCGTTGCATTATCATTACAATTATTTACCCAGGATAGTCTCCTCAGTTACTATTGGTACTGTTATCAACAAGGGTCTTGCGAAGTGGAAATAACTACGCAAGCGCAGCAATCGCCTTAATAGACAATCGTCTACGATTACAATCTGATTCTCATGCTGATAGCTAAGCCTCTGCCATGACCTGCCCGGGGTTATAAACAACGGCCTTCCACGCTAAAAGCGAACATTTCATCACACGGCTACCAGTCAGTCTGCTTCGAAATATTTTCTCGAACTATTCATCAAAACAAAGTGAAAACGACAAAACACATACCTAACCGGCCTACTTCTTTTGGAAGACATAAATCCACCAATTAATCCAACAAAAGAGAATTTCTTAGCACGTTTGCTGTTGGAATCCGGAGTGGTGATATTTAGATTTGATTCTAATCTTGACAAAGAGTCATCTTCTGCCACTAATTGCAAGTAAGGATTGCTCTAAAATAAATAAACAAATAAATTAACAGTTAGACTTCACATCTTTTTGAAGCAGGGTGAAATGTTTTAATGCTTTTTAAACTCAAAGAGTTACAAAAATGCTCAGAACTTTTTATTATTTTTATTATTACTATTATTTAACTAGGATTGCATTAAAAGTGTCAAATTCTCAAATTTTAAGCTGAACTAAGTTTGGAAGCTAAACTCAATACAAAATCAAATGTTGCGTTCCCATAAACGTCGTGTATGTACAACCATAAAAATATAAATAATTATAGCTTTAACTCATATTATACTTACCCCAACATTTGTTTTTAATACATTTTCAACCATAGCAACAATCTCCGTAAAATTAGGCCTATATTTAGATTCCTGTTTCCAGCATTGCATCATGATCTCGTACATTGGATCTGGGCACGATTCAGGTTGGCTCATGCGATGACCTTTATGTATGTAAGCAAATAAATCTTCCACAGGTATGCCGGGATAGGGCGAACCACCAAGTGTGAAAATTTCCCATAAAACAATAGAAAATGACCACCTGTAAATTTTAAAAATAAGATAAAAAATTAAGGTATTAAAATAGTTCTAGCAAAATAATTATTCTCAGAGTATTGCAGATTGCTGGAAACCACGGTAAAATTAAGAAAAAAAAGAACAACCACGACGACAGCAACAAAACAACAACAACAACAACAGCAATAACAACAACAGCAATAACAACAACAGAACCAAAAACACTGCTTACACATCAGTTTTAGTATTGTAGATTTTGTCAAAGAGCGATTCAGGACTCATCCACTTGACAGGTAGCAAACCCGTTGTAGTTTTTACGTAATTATCATCCTCATAAATATCGCGCGCTAAACCAAAATCTGAAATCTTCACACAGTACTGCTCTCCAAGGAGAATATTACGACATGCCAAATCACGATGGATCAACTAAACAGGTTTAAATCAAACTTCATAAAGTTACGAATATTCTACACAATTAAGGGGTTACGAAAGAGACTGTTGGTTCTCCATTCTAGTGACTTACACAAAATTCGATTTCGCCATCGGAAAATTTATTATCTCTTACAGTTATTTTAACATTGGGAAGAGACGAAAAGTGGCTTACATCACAAAATATTTTTTTGAACCTAACGTGGTACGGAGTTTAATAACACCAGAATAGAACAGCCGGCGACAAAAACCTGTAAACAAAATGGAAGGTAGTTGTGTAATATTGTGCAAAAAAGGCTTAAGAAATGTCAGCTGTTACGAAGTCAGGATTAAATGATTTTTTTAATACAATTTGCAAACAAGAGAATTGCATAGGTGCATACGCTTCGCATGATTTGCAACATGACTTAAAAAATCAATTTTTACCTTCTTAGAATGTAAAAATTCCATTCCCTTTGCGATTTGAAACACCATAGTAGCTGCATCACCAAACGTAAAGCTATCGCAAATATTATCATGCAAAGAGATTGACCATTCTGGAACAAAACACTGACGTTTCGACTTCAAAAAGTTCTTTAAATCCCCAAAGGGACAATATTCCATGATTGAAAACAAGCTCCCATTACGCGTGCACGCCCCCAGCAAGTTGACAATACATTTGTGTTTCCCAATGTGTATCAAAACTTTGATTTCGGAGGCTAAATCTTTGTATTCGCTTTCAGTTGCATCATCTAATAAAGAACAAATTTCAGCGTTAACGATTTCCTATCCTGCCTTACACAAAGAAGACGTGAAATCAATACAATTCAAAGATGCCTGCAACAAGACATGTTGCCAGACATGTACGAAAAAACACATAGCTGAACACATGGTCGATATTTAAACCACAAACAATGAACATAAGGTAAATTCAGATATCTATGCATTATCCATGAGTTTCTCTGACATATAACCATAAAATGGTTATAGAAACTTTACATCACTAATTACAGCGTATAAACATTTTCAACGAACAACAACAACAACAACTAATCCAATCTTCCGCTAACCTTTTAAGGTTTTCACAGCTACAAAAGCGTGATAACTCATTTTGTTGTTGTTTCGATTTGTTTTCTTAACATAATCGTACAAACTTGTTTTTCGTTTTCTTTCTACGATGTCAGGATTGTAATTCCAGTTTTGTATATCAACAGCACGGGCAAGCCAAACCTGACCAAACGCACCCGAGCCAAGAACTTTTATAAACTCTAACTGATTGCGGGGGTACTCCCATGCAGTATCGTAAGGTAAATGTAAACCTTGCTCCATTAGGTTAATGTCTACTTTGATCTGCAAATGAAAAGAAATGAATTATAGAACAACATCAAACCAGAGACAGGGAGAACGTATTTTTATGACACCAGGCTTAGAGTATGAAATGTCTAAACAATGCAGCATTACTAAGCTATTAAGTAAAGTAAACCTTATCGCTATTCCACTTAAATATTCCACTAGGACATCTTGTAAATTTACCCGAATTTTTCCTCAGACTAAACTCTGCAAAGTTCTAGTTTTTTTCATATCTAAGAAAATTAGTTTTTTCAATATTGAGTTTAAACTAGTTTTTTCGTTATTGGATGAATATGCTTTAGCTACTTGATTGTATATTTTAGCCAGTCAGGTATGTAATCTTTCCCTTCCCTAAAATTCTACCAACTTTATAAAAACAAGGTAGCATGTAAAGTCTTGTTGTTTTTTTAATTTGAAACCATTCCGTATAATTTCACATCATATAAGCTGTATTATTAGAAACAGGAGGATGAGAATATAGGTACTTTGAACTGCTAACGATCTGCTAACTCGCTCGAAATATCGAGAAAATTGAAAAAGTAAATTGGTAAATTGACAAGGGCCTTGCTGAGAGACATTTTGAGGGCATAAGACGTTAAGCTTAAGTTGAGAGGTATCCAGGCTTAACTTAAATATTATGCTTCTTATAAAAGAACGTGTATGTGTAAGACAAACCAAAGATTCGTTTTAAAGAAAACAACAACAATCACAAAACAAAACAACAACAGCAACAGAAACAACAACAATAACAATAACAAAAACATGTTTTAAGGAATAACTTCACAAACCTGATAATCTGAATATGGAGATAGAAAGCGAGCATATCTATTTGTAAGCATCCTCTTGCGAATTACAAAGATTAAAAACACAATGAAACAACAAGGTAGAATTGCCGCAATTATTATCCCCGCTATTGCGCTCCGATCAAGTCCGGAAGATTTAGAGTTGCCTTTATTTAATAAAACTCTCATCACATCGCTGTCATTGCCAGCTTCGTTGAAAGCAAAACAGCGAAAAAATGCATTGGTGTGACTTGCAGAGATATGTAGAGTGCTAACAAATGAAACCTTCTCTGCAGCAGGAGTTATCTAAAAAAAATAGAATCTGTTAAACCATCCTAGCCCTTTGTTTGAACGAGTTATACCTTCATATTTAGTATCTGTAAAATTAACCTTGATCTGTGATAGACAATAACCTGACAAATTTTATCACATTTTATGCTTAAAGGGAACCCGAGGTATAAAATGATGTTGGACTTATTTTATAGAGCTTAAAAAGTTACCTAACAAGTCTTTTTAAATTTTTTAAAAGCTTTTTTCGTTCTCAAGATATGCACATTTAAAGAATTTCAGATTTAATTATGTTGCATGAATTATGATGTCATATTTCAGTAATAGCAAATTCGGACATTTTCTTTCATCAGTAATTTCAGACCTGTTAAGGGGTGTGCATTCAAACTTTATCAATGCATAGATATTATAAAGTTTAATTGAACTGAAATATGACATCATAATTCATGCAGCATAATTTATTCTGAAATTCTTTAAATGTGAATATCTTGAGAACAAAGAGAGCTTTTTAAAAAATTTAAAAACACTTTTTAGCTAACTTTTTTAGCTCTATAATATAAGTCCAACATCATTTTATACCTCGGGTTCCCTTTAAGCCATGGTGGTATGAAATAAATAAAAAAAATAATAATTATTATGTTTTTAAACATAAGGTAACAACCAGTTTTTCTACTTTAGCAAATGGTAGGCAGATTTGTATGACCATATTAATTTTTATTTAGAAATAAAAAAGGTAAAGTCATAAGATAATTTGTTTGTTACCTTAAACAAACTACCCGAAATATTTTTCCACAAATGTTCTGGGACACAATGTGTATTTTCTTTACTGCAGTTGTATTCCTGATATTGCCATAGGATGTGTGGAGCCGGTATAGATCTTTTGACAGTGCATGTTAGCTTATTACCATAAGTACCAAGATGGCTACGCTGAACTTCCGGGGGCACTGAAATAGGCGAGGGATATACATTATAAAATATTTAACTAAATACATAGTTCATATTTTCACAGATCTTTAACTATGACAATTATGTTATGTTAAGTGCACATGACTCATTTGATGTAAAGCGCAAGTTGTGAAGCACAATTTCTGTAGCCCAAATGGACTAGAAATCACTTTCCATCAAACTGATCAACATAAAAGCCCACACACCAACCATTCTTAATACTGTAGTTTATAAAACTAACTATGAAAGTATCCATTGCTTTTTGCTCCCAACACCCTACCACCAATTTGTTTCAACAACCACACCCATCCCATTTACCGTATATAAAACACTGCATGTAAAATCATTTACATGATTTTTATGGAAAGAATAATTACAGCTAGGGCACAAAATTCACTGCAGTTGTTCTTCGAGAAGCTATGGTCACATTTTTATAAGATTTCCACTTAGAAAGGACATAAAGATACGAAAGTAACATTTAAATAAATAAATTTAAATAATATAAATAAAAAGGGGATTAACATAATATTTCTTGGACAGCTTTAATTATCTATGGAATAATCATGACAGCTAAAATATTCTTATATAATATTTTAACCTACAACACATTGAATCCCTTCAAACAAAACTCTTCAATGTTCTCACCTAAAACACTGATATGAACAGATTTATTCTGTTGACCAAGTTCATTGGCCGCATGACATACATACGTTTCATTTCTTAACGCAATAATTTCCACAACACAATATTTCTTCTTATGACAAGTAATAACATTTTTGTTTTCAATGATCCAATGAATAACAGGAATTGGAGAACCTGATACACGACAACTTAAATTGTATTTTTCATGTTCCAACATCTTGATATGTCTGGCAACATTTAGTTTCACAACAGGAGCAAATGGTTCTAAATGAAAAAGCAAAAAAGTGAAAGTTACTTTTAAACATCGCTGTCACATTTAAAGTTTGACAAGTTTATATAGATTTGCATGTCAACACTACACCTTGGTGTGGAATGGTTTGGATCAGTGCGCGTGCTTTAAATCTAAAACACCCAGGCAACAACAGGCAAAACCCGAAATTAAGTTCAGTCTAAATTGTAGCATCATTCCCCCCCCCCCCCCCCTAATTTACTTCGTTTCACTTGCATTTCACTTTAGTCTAATGTAAACGGCCTTAATTTTGCATTGTTTGTGACATTCTTGTAAAAATGTACATGGTTTTTTTTATAGACAATTCCTCAATCTAGAAATTACATCCAAGCAAAATGCACTTTATATAGTTTCCTTCTCTCTGAAACACCAATCACCTCACCAACCTTGTTTTACAAAGATCAAAGGGAAATTAGAATTAGTTCTAAATAGAAATATAAAGTTGGTTTGCAAAAATGCGTTGACTGCAAATACAAAAAACTCTAGGAGCACTGTAAGCCTCTTGTATTGGCTAGCTATTGCAACAACTATTATAGAAATATCTAATACAAATGATTTATGAAAAAATGAGAATCACAATTTTCTTCACGGAGAATTTGCAAAAACGGAATTTTGATCTGCAAAATATGAATTGTGACCTGTTAATTCGAACCATGAAATAATGGACACTTACTCTTTTATATATATGTATTCGATATGAGATTTTAGCACATTTTCATATTTTGGCAAATAAAATTAATGAATATTTGAGGAGATTTAAAGGGGATGCTATGAGTGACGAACAAATTGATAAATATTTAGCTTATGTTAATTGTGGTGACTCCAGTAAACCTCTTAGCTGTCTTGTAGAATAATATGCACTATTCCATCTCTGGCCTAGTACAGTACCTTGGATGAGGTTGGATCAATAAATATGGCTGCATGCAATATTGCTCTCACTGCACAGTTACCTTGTATAACCATTTGGCCACAAGAGTTGTCAAAGTTTTTGTGCCGGTTTTCAAGATTCCTATGCCAGCGACAAATTGGACAGATGCATGTGAGTGGCCTGTGTATTTTATTATTACTTGATAATATTTCGAGTTATTATCATTACTGTGATAATGTGTTTTGGTAATGCCTTGGAAACCACATATTTGATCCACAAGAACGTGCTATTGTGAATGGCAACGAAAAAGTGCATACTCTGTGGTAATTACCCTCTTTGCCTTGGGCAAGTATTTTGGTGTGATTATCACATTTTAATTACAGGCAATATTGCTCTCACTGCACAGTTACCTTGTATAACCATTTGGCCACAAGAGTTGTCAAAGTTTTTGTGCCGGTTTTCAAGATTCCTATGCCAGCGACAAATTGGACAGATGCATGTGAGTGGCCTGTGTATTTTATTATTACTTGATAATATTTCGAGTTATTATCATTACTGTGATAATGTGTTTTGGTAATGCCTTGGAAACCACATATTTGATCCACAAGAACGTGCTATTGTGAATGGCAACGAAAAAGTGCATACTCTGTGGTAATTACCCTCTTTGCCTTGGGCAAGTATTTTGGTGTGATTATCACATTTTAATTACAGGCAGCACACGTAATCTGTCTTGCCTCACATCGATTACTGTTTTTAACCGGCAACCTGATCCATTCCCCAAATTTACAAGTGGAGATCCATGCAAATGATGTTGTATGCTACTTGCCGTGAAAATGAAGCATATGTATGCACTTTGAAAATAAAAACATGCAGCAGGTTGTAAAATTGAGGAGACAGTTGTTTAAAACTCTACTTTTAAAAGGCATTTAAAAGAATTTTAAGGAGAATCAAAATTGGGAGCTTTAAGAGGGATGGCAAGCGATAACTCTTATATTTAAAGGTAAAAGTTTCCTGAATGTTTTGAATGTTAAGAAGCACAGCACCACAGCATTGTGACTGTCTAAAAATCCTTACTTTGGGTGTGGCATCCTATTTGCAGGTTAACAGAGCAAACATCTTGAGGTTGAGCCACAGTGTAAATAGTGAAAGTGTGGTATCCAAGAGCATAACTTAAACATGTTACAAATTTGTTGAGCAACAATGCTGTTGTTGGATACAACAAAAGTGAATAAAAGATAAAATGAAAAGCCCTTGCAGGCTAAAAGATTTGGGATTCTTTTTCGTGTGCAATTTTGTTTCCTATATATACCGTTCGAGGTCGCCAGTAGTCTGTTTTGTGTAGAACTTCTAAAATCTTGTTCTGTCATTTCAAATAAACAGGTATTATCCCATGGCATTATCTTGCAAATTGTTTGATGCAGTGCGTGAGATACAGGCTAGAACAAACTAATGTGTTACTGTTAGCAAGCAAAGCGAGAGTCATATGTTAAATAGCCCAAAGCGGTAAAAAAATGCAAGTAAATCAGACTTCAGAATCAGATGCTTGTGGAAACATTTCTTCTGGTCGCAGCGACCAGGCAAAAGAGTAGGATCCAATCCTATTAACACACCATTTGCCAGTTGCCAACCAAACAAATTGCTTGGATTTTTTAAGGTTTTGATTTTTGATTTATTTCGACTTGTTTTTGAAATTATTTTAATGTTATTAGTATAACTTTAAACATTTCTAGTGTATAACTGCATGTGCACCTTTTTTTGTTGGTCACCCCCTTCTCTATGAAATATGTTTTCTCAACAATACATTACTGTGACGCAACTTATCGTAGATCTTTAAAAATTTTCAATTATATTAGAATTAAGTTCTCCCCGAATATACAAAAAGTAATCTGTGAAGGAAGACGTTTTAGATATCAACTTACTAAATATTATTGTTTGTGGTGTAGCGATATTTCTGAAACTTTTTATTATATACCTGCAAAATGACTAAAAATGTTATGAAATTTAAGATATCTAAGATTTGACCATAAAGTTGGATCCTACTAATTTTAAAAACAAAAAAATAAATAGAAGTTAGCGAAAGTAACAAAAAGGTTGTTGCTACCTACTAACTGCATTTGTCATAAGAAATATTGATTAAGAATTTTGTTGTAGCTAGCCAAACTGCATTTGGCTACTTCTACTTTCCAGCCAGAGGTAGCTAAAGAGCTACAACCCCAGCATAAAAATAAATAATAATATACCAAGGTTTAAAATAATAAGAATAAATAAAGCTAGGTTCCAGCAGGATACTGCCTTGAAATCTACGTTTGTAGGTAAAATCTTAAAATTGGTTTGTTTTAGATTTATGCATGGCTAGCAAACGTGATGATATTTTCATTTTAACATGTGAAAACATAGACCCAATGAAGAGAATATCTTAAACGTTGATAGAACAAAAATTTAGGCAGTTAAATAACTATACTTACCCACTCAAATATTTATCTTCACTACAAAACACTTGCTTTGCAGATTGGTGAACAAGCTGGAGTATAATCAATATGGCCAACTCGGTCCCTCAAAAGTAACAACTCGTACCTTAACCCCTAGGGCTTGGTTTAGTTGAAGAAAATCCGCCTCGTTAAAAACATAACTGGAAATGAAAATTTAAAGGAGTATCTAGCATAGCAAATTAAATAATATTAAAACACCAGTCTATAACAATATTTGTGATTAAATTCGTAACGCAGTCTTCATTCTTTCCCAATTTTGCGTATACTAAGATAGGTACGGAAGAGCTAGGACGCAAGGCCAGGTCGGACTTTAAAAGTAGTGAAGTTACGGCAATCGGTTAAAAATCGGTCGAAGAAGAAGAAGAAGAAGAAGAAAAAGACCGCTCGTTTTAATAAGATCTTGGATGTAATTCGAAATCTTAATGACAAGAAAATGTAAATAATGAATAACAACATTTTTTATGTAGACTATGCTTTTCTCACACTTTTTAATATATATGATATGATATGAAGGAAGCTATTATCTTGTTTTATAAATTTCTACACTAAAAACAAGGTTTTATTTTTCTATGCAATCAGGAACAAAAAATTCGAATCCGAGAAAATGCGAATAAAACTTATTTTGAAAACATTTTGAACATTGAAGACCTAATTTTTGTACTTCTACAAGCCTATCAATAAGGGGAGAGCAATTGCTCTTGCTCACGCAAAGACTCGGGCAATTCTAAGAAATGAGAAACTAGCTGAGCCATTAATTGCTCCCCCAATTCCCAAAAAAGTTTTTTTGGCCAAGCAATATTAATTCATCTTACATGGAAATCAATGTTCCCTTTCCTATTATTTACAGTAAAAAAGAACCAAAATATATAAAAAAAGATAAAATAAAATAGATAAAAAAGACTTTGTAATAAAACATGCGTTTATAAAGTTATTCTATTTATTCAGATTGCTCGCCCAGTTTAAATTATTGTAACCTTGGGAGAGCGATTTATAGCTCTGGTGTTATTTTCTTATTGATAGGCCTGCTTCTAATTTTTAAAGCAACAAATAAAAGCCTATGATTTAGGCATTCTCACATGTAGCAAAAAAACATATCCCTGAAATTATTATTTTAAAAAAAAGTTTTTTCCACTTCTTTATTGTGATCCTTTACTACACTTTGGCAATGATAACATCAACTAAGAGTTGTTTTTTCTACTTTCGCTGGGTTAGTTATAGGTTAAAATTTAGTTGTTTATGTTATAGCAGTAGATAAAATGTATTGACAAGTACATGCAGTCTACTTACTGAACACGGTAATGTTGATTTCCACTGAGTTGGGTGAAAATCCTTGTTGATTATTTTCTCTAGTGCAAATATATTTCCCATTATCTTTCGAGGTAAAGTTGTAAATTAGAAGTCTTTCTACATCACAAATCTCATCTTGTTGATGGAGATCAGGTAGAGTTACTGCATGAGCTGCTGTTAAATTTTTGTTTCTTTCCCTTTTCCAATGCAAAAACGTGTGAGCCGTTCCACTAGCTGCTGCACCAGCTACACAGTCAACCGTGACATTATCTCCCCAATGAACTGCAAGACTTGACTTGTTTAATGATAATCGTAGCTGTGAAGTGCATTCTAAAATTTAAATGTTACTTTTATGTAAAAATGACTTCTTTTTAGTTTCAAGGCTCTTTTGAATTAATACATTTAAGAGCTCATGATGGAACTAAAGAAAACGTTTTTATTTTCAATTTTTTTAAATCCAAAATGAGTCAATTGAAAAGCTGTATTTGCTGTGTGTAAGGCACATTGTAATTAATTATGTTTTCATGCAAGTTGGAAAAAGAAGATTTTTTAAATATAAGGGATCTTGTATTCTTGGGACCAAAATGTTTTTGTAAAATAATACGAATGTTACAAACTATTATGTTTCATTAAATTGGCTTTTATGAAATAAAACTTCTTAACATAGTTCACACAAACTTTTTAAAGAACTGATACAAACTTACGCAAATTTGTAATAAAAAAATTGATTCAAATTCAAACAAATTGAATTGGTGTATAGACTTATAGCTAACATGAAATGAACTTCAAATTGTACAATCGCAACAAAAAGAATTAAACAAAGGAAAATACATATGATTTTTTTTATAGTTTCAAACGAACTTGTGACAAAAAGTCATTCTCAATTTAATTTCAACAGTTGTTTTTGCTAAAAGATTAAGTGCCAAAATAAACAATCAACAGTTTGAAAGTTTTTGAATGAAATGCAGTATTGTTTAAGTTTTAAACAATGGTATGGGACTTTAGGGACAATATGCCATTGTTCAAGCTTTAAGAATCCGTTTCAATGTTTTAGAACAAAATATGGCATGGTTTAAATTTCGTATAATTGTGTTATAGGAGTTTCGGAACAAAATACAGCATCATTTTTACATAAGCTTTGTATGATCGCATTTTAATAGTTTTTGAAAAAAATACAGAGTTGTTTAAGCTTTGTACAATTGTATGGAAATTTTAAAGCAAATATGCCATTATTTAAGCTTCGTATGATCATGCTTGGGGAGTATTGATGACATTGTTTAATCTTTAAATTAATATACACTTTGTGTAATAAAAGCACAATGTATATATAAATGAAATCCATTTAATTAAACAATTTTTTTTATACAAAATGAATAATTTAAAACTTGTTAACCTCATAAGAAAATTACACAAACTTTGTATAAAATTGCTAATTCAACAATACGACAAAGACTGTATTAAAAATGATACGAAAGATTTATTAAATACAAACAAATTTAAAAGAATTTCTTTTATAGAAGACAGTGCTTTAATTAACCATTAATGCTTACAAGCATTCGCATACCCAAACAAACAACTTTGACATTGTTGACATTAGGTTATTAACCCTTTTTACGCCTGAAAAGAACTTTTGATTTTCTCGTTAACATCTGCTTTGCACGGAGTTATTTGACTAATGCTCTTTCTTTTTGTGTACTTAACAGCACCCCCCTTTTGACATAAACACAACAGGGAACTTCTTACCATACAACTTCTGTTTGGTGACACATGTGGACACCAGTCACAAAAGAGTTCAGGTGGTTCCGATAACAATTAAAAATATACTGGAAATTAGTCATGAATTAGTAGATTTTTTTTTCTCCAGCCTAGCATCCTTACTCTTTTCTGCTTTTAAATCTATTATCTTCTTTAATAAAATAAAATTATACACCCTATTAATCTGAAATTTTGTTTCGATTCTATTGAGAATGACAGCAATAAAATTGTAACTCTTTGGCCTTTGTTATTGGTTTCATTTAAAAATATTTTAGCACAAAGTTAGGTAAGCCTTATACACACTACAAGAAAAATGGAAACAACAGAACCCCTTCCCCCTGAATGGTACATGTACACAAAAAGTGAAAAGGCATAATAACAAATTAAAAAAAACAGTAAAATTTCTTTTTTTTAGATTTTTCAGTTTTTCTATACCCTTAAGGGAACAAAGTTTCATTTCAGTCTAACATATTCATTTTACTGATTATACAAAAGATAAGCAACCTTAATAAAATTTGTAACAATCATTATATAAGTCATATAAAAATTCTTATTGCTGTGGTTTTAAACTTTCAATAACAGTATTTGGGAAAGATAAACCATTATTAGTAAATCTTTCTACATACCTTTAGCTGATACTTCTTGTGTGGATTGTGTTAGCCAAATTAATGCAAGTACATAGAACATGTTGCTTTTTAAGCATAGTTTTTAGTTGTTGTTTTTTTTCACTAAAATAAAAAATGCTTTTTTCACATGATTACTCATGTAAAATGCAAAGCCCAATATAAAAAATATATCTTTGCTAAATCCTTTTGATGTTTAAAGTTATAAACCATAATTTCTTGTAACCAATAATAATTAACTTTTTTTCATGTTTACTGAAGGAAGAATATATATATACAAATATATACAAATTATATATAATATACAAATACACAAATTGTATATAATAAATCCCATTGAGAACAGCCTTAATATTATTTAAATTTACAACTTAAATTCCAATTAAAATAACAATAATGATATTACATAGTTCATAACCAAAATTCAACATGTTTTTGTAATGTTCATTGAAGCTTCTAGGCTTCTATATGATCAAATATTGATTGTTCACACCTTTCTATTTGCAAAAAACTTCTGCTTATTTTAACAAGCCAGCATAGAAACATTTAAAAGTGTCTTTTTTAACAACCTTTACTAAAAAAACTACAAAAGAGGATGGCATTACAGCAATAATGGCTCCATGTAGACATTACTCTGTCATAAACTTATTGAATAAAATTACTCTTTTGTTCACATTGGGGAAATCTTGTAAATAAAAAGAAGTAAGTAAAAAATAAAATAATGATCTTTCAAATACACACCAAAATTTATTTAGCTACAAAATTTATATTTGAGGAAAAAACAGAATTATAAAAAAAGATAAATGTTGCATATAGAGATAGGTAGTGCTGCTTGGATGACCATCTATTACTATGTTCATTTTGAAATCTTTAAAGCTTTTTATCACATCTTGTAGTTCATTTTAAAATAAAAAAAAAATAAAAATTAAACATAAACCTAATTCCCATGGATACACGAGACAGAATCATGGGGATGAGGTTGTTTTGATACATCTGTGTACTGTGTGATTTCCCTGATGTGATCGATGCATGACAGAATTCTTTCTCTAATTGTGATTAACTAAAAATCTATCTGGAATAACTTAAAGTGTAAAAAGGTCTGTCGAATAATTTAAAGAATCCTAAAAAATAATGTTGCAAATCCTTGTAATAAACCATATTTTGTGTGTTTAAAATGGTTGGATGTAGCCATGTAAAGTAATTTATTACTTGCTGACAAGGAAATTCATGGATTTCATAAAAAAAATAAAAAAAGATTTTATGACAGCCTATCATCTTAAAAAAATTCTCAATAAAAATATTAATAAAAGAATGGAGATGTAGTAAATTCAAGGATTTGTAAAACCTGTTTTGGCCTTGGATAGGAGTGGGTGGATTCCACACGCCAGCCAGTTTTTTTAATAGCTTTTTTTGCTCTGTGCAATAACTATTATACAATACTGATTTTTTATATTTATCTATTAGATATCTGCCTGCCAAATTAAGATCCTATATCTTCCAGTGCCTTAGTATAGGCTATTAATTAAAACAAACCCTTGAACTTATTATGATTAGAACTTGAAACTAACAACATATAAAATTTTATTTTATGAAAAAAGGAAACATTTTAGAGAGTTGTGACATGTCATTAACCTGGTTTTTCAATTATTTTGGATTTTATCAAAAAAATAGGAAATATCAGCTTTTAGGGCGATTGTTGGCATTGTCATGTAATATCTAAACTTTTTTCAGAAACTTTGAACAGAATGGTAAAAGTAGAGTAATTAGATTTTAAGCAGACACTTTTGATATAATGTCAAATAAAAATACTATCATAAGCCAGGCAATTAGCAATTGCCAACGTAAAAAGCACAACATTAACAAAGCAGGTAGGTAAATTGAAAAAAAACGTGAATTGAAGATAAGAAATGAAATGTAAATTGGCCTAAAAGTGTTTTGGCAAGTATAATAGCAAGGATAAGATCTTTAAAAGTATATATAAGTATCTTGAAGATGATCCCGTATTCGTTTCACAATTTGATTTAATGTTTTCCTTATTTGAGATGAATTTAAAAAAATTGTCTTGTATCAAAATAGTGAGAAAAATTAAAATCATCTAATATATGTGAAAATTTGTTTTACCAAAAAAAAAATCTATTTTATAATGCTTAAGATTTATCATGACATTGATCCTAGCATAAAAAAAATTATTCATCTCATTAAAAGTTATTGTTTTTATTAGTTGAGCTTTTAATATAATTCTCCAGAAGTAAATACCCTAAAATAACCAACCAGAGAAAAAAAGCTAAAAATACTTGCAAGAACATGAAAATTAAGCAGCAAAAATTATTAAATCAAATTGTCGTAAAATTTTAAATGTTATTTAATATCTGTTGTGCAAAGTGTTCTTTACAAAAATATAAGCAACATATATGAAGCCATATATATTTTCCACATCATTGCCTTGCATGTCTATGAGCATAGACTATTTATTTATTTACCAGGGGTATTACTATGATTTTAAGGTCAATTAGAAATATGTTTTCGATTAAAACCCCTTTAAAACTCAGTTTTTAAATTGGCAGACAAGAGTATAATTTAGATGGCTGACAGATAATGACATCAAAGTAATTTCAATGGGTCTAAATTCATCTTGAAATTGAAACATAAATCACAGGACTGGGACTTCAAAAAACTTTCCTTTTACGCAGAAGCTTACTTAGCAGATTAGATGCCATAAAATGTCCATCTGGATGTAAATATTGTGTATAACTTTTAAACATTCTTTTCAACTACTTTTAAATTAAATGACTGTTTCTTGCAAAACTGAGAGGCTGTGATGAAAAGAAGATGGGCAATGTCCTACAGTGGGATTTCACACCTAAAATACAACCAGCCTATTAAAGGGATCCTAAGGTACTTTTACAAGTTGAACTTACCAGAAAGATTTTCATAAGTAATTCCCAATGACATATTTACTTTTTGTTAAAACTTCATGTGGCCCCAGATATCGTTTTTTAAATATTTGTTTTTCTTGCCACCTTGATGGCTGCTTCGATCTTCTTGTTCATTAAAAATTTCAGACTAACTCCAGTCTTTTTTAGTGGCACGTGACCCTGTTATGTCATTTTTATGTAGCGCTCAGAAATTAATGACTTTCATTCGCTATAATTAATAACTTTCATAGCCAAAAACAAATATGCTGTAGCAACAAAGTTAAAAAAATTCAAACTTTCCAAAAATGGATTTCTGTACAAATGATTTTTGTTTTTGTTTAAAAAAATAATTCAACGTGATATACTAGCCGTCTAAGCAATAAAACGAAAATAATAATATAATAGCAGCAGGTGTGCATTATTTTCTTATTTCAAATTTAAAAGAATTCATTTGAACAAACAGGTTGTAAAAATTACTGATCCATAACTTGTTGACCTAGGCGGGGTATGATTCTCAAATGAGTATTGCAACCTTCCTTGAGGAAGAGGTTGCCTAAGTTACCTGACAGATGGATATATACTTTATTGAAAAATATTTAAAATCAATAGAAAAGAACACTACTTTAATTCATCCCACGATAATGGAAGAAACAGAAATTACTGCGTAATTAAAGTTTGTTTTTTGACGATATTTTATCAACATGTAGCGCAAGCATCAACACTGCTGGTTTCGTCCTAAGAATGTTTAGATACGAAAATTTGGGGTAATCAGTTTCAAATTTAGAGTATGCTAACCTTGTCCCCAGGCCTTTTGGTTCAGAACTGCTCTGCACCTCCATAATAAGACCTTTTAAAAGCATACATTGTACGGCGAAACCCTCATAATTCAGCATTTTTAGTGTCTATAAATAACTGTCGTCGCAATTTTCGCACTTATTAGAATACTGTGGCAGCTTCTAAATTTTTAAACTTAACAAAACACAAAAAATGTTTTAGCTACCTCTTAAAAAAAAATTACTGAAGAAAAGCAAAAAAGAAAAGAAATAATAATAGTTTAATGCTTAAATATTAAAGTTCAATGCAGAAAAATGACATTTTGTTAACTTATTTTAGCGTTTTCTGCAATGATTCAATCAAACCACAAATAGTGACAAACTGTTTTTAATGATGCAGTTGAAGCGCAAAAAATATGTTAACTGGTTTTATTTTTCGTGCATTGCCAAAGAAGCAACTGAACTATGTTATGGAAAAACAAATACTTTTTTCCGTTGTTATATCTTTATTTTTTTTAACACGTCTGATCGCACAAGGCCTGAGGACTTCCTATGTGCGATTTCACCATTGCAGACGCAACGTTATATGTTTTGAAAATATGTCAATAATTACATCAGCAAATGCAGAGTGCCATCTCAAATTACAACGGTTGTAACCGCCCTTAATGCTAATTGTGCAGTCCCCTGTCCCTTCCCTCTTTAACTTTTCCCATCACTTTTTATGGCCTTATAGTTACAAGTTGATACTTTGCTACTTTTATTTGCCTTCCAAAATATATCCTTTTGAAATAAAAATTATAAACAAATGTGTGACATGTTAAATAATCAGTAAATTTCAAAAATAAAAATCATGCACAACTTGCGTCTTAAATAAGAAGTCCTTTAAAATAAAAATCATGCATAATTTATTTTTTGTTTGATTGTTTAGATATGTAAGAACATATGCAGAATTATTTCTATTTTATAAAAAAAATATTTGTTCGTAAAGAACTTTATGCAAATTTATTTTAATTTTTTTTAAAAAAATAATCATTTATAGAGAACTTTAATAATAATAATAATAATAATACCAGAAAATCACAAAAACCTATAGTTAGTAGATTGTTTCCATTGGGGGCCACTAGAACAATAAAGAAACAAAAAATGATAAACCTTAGACTGCCAATCAAACAAACATAGTAACATTTATAATCTGTGAAAATTGAAAAGAAAAAGAATAAAAAACAAAAACTAAAAAGTGATCTCCATTAGAATTTGCCATAAGAGATGGAAGTCTTAAACAAAAGCAGACTTCCATTACAGGTCACTTGGTCTGGAAGATTATTCCACACTTTTGCAGCTGTAAATGAAAAGGCTTATTTGTCAAATTCCACGTTGACCAAGGGAAGCGTGAACCTGTTTTTTGAAGCTCCTCTTGTTTGATAATTATGACAGTTTTTTGCTAAAAGGAATTTTGAGCACATGTAATCAGGAGCAATGTGATTCATGGCCTTGAAAACTAATATGGCATCGTTTTTGATGAGTAAATTATTTAGCAAAAATATTCCCTTTCTTTCCCAAGAAAGGTGTGGACAAATTTTATTCGTTTTCCTAGTTTTCTCAATCTACCTTGGGTGTCACAAGCCTATGCCAAGGATCAGTAGTTTAAATATGGAATGACAAATGCATTAATTAATTTTTATTTTATGTCATTAATGTGCACTTTCCATTGCATTTTTTGATCAAATGTTACCCCAAAATATTTAACTTTTCGCACCTCTACAAAGAAATACCCATATATAGTTGATAATTTTTTTCTCAACTTTTTTTTAACTGGCTGTGGTTGCTGAAAAAGATTGTTTCAGATTTGTCCGTATTAATAGTCATTTTGTTATTATTCAGCCAGAGGTCGACTTGTGAAAGTTTTAACTCAACCTGGGAGACAAGGGTATCCAAGTTTTTATGGAACGAAATAATTATTGTATCATCTGCATATAAAGAATTTATTTTCACTTTGGTGAGAAAAGGCATTTGTTCTGGCTACAACATTCAGAAATGTTTTAAGCGCTACATAAACAGGGTAACGTGCCACTAAAAAAGACTGGAGCTAAAATAAAAAAATAAAAAGATAGCCAAGATGGGATTGAGCAAGAAGAAAAATAAATATTTTGAAAGCTATACCTGCAGTTACATGAAGTTTTAACAAAAAGTGGTGTAGTAAACTCTTACAAAGCTAAATATTGCCTTTGTGTGCATGTTATTTTTGATCATTGTAAAGACAACTTTACAAGGAGAAAATTTGACATTATAACCTTGCTAGGGGACGCCTCTTTTGGAAAACTTACTGGTTCTTATAAAAAATGCAACTTTGCAGCTTTTCAACCTCCTCAATCCAAGGATCTGTAGCGTTCTAGTAGGATGAAACATGTATTCAAATTTATGTAAACGTTGGTTTATGTTATAACAAATAGGATTTCTTGGCGGATTGATATTTCGGATGTACAAATTTTGGAAGCGGTTTGTTTCTTGATGAGATTGGGTTGTATACACCCTGTGGTAGCTGTCTTACTTTGCTTTCTCCTGCCCTTACCGCACCTTTGCTTTGCCTACCTTTGCCTCGCAATGTAATTGCAGCCTCTCAAAAACTCTTCCTCTATTGATTCGTGTAGCTAGCTAATGACTTCAGCCTTGCTAGCTAGCTAAGCAGCCTTCTCCCAACCATTATTTCGCTAAACAAAGAATGTTGCGTTGGGAATAGCTACAAATAAATTAAACTTAAAATAGCACCTGTTTATTTAAAAGAAACAAATAGACAGTTTACGAGCTTCATAGCATGTTTTCTTTTTTATCAAAAGTTGTGATTTCCACTTTCTCTCGCTCAATATTCTTGGTGAGCTCCAAACTGCCTTTTAGTGTCTGATGCAATGAGACTATTATCAACATGGCATGACGGGCGTTTCAAAGGCTAGATTTGATGAGCGCCATAGAACCGCCCCTTTTATTTCTTATCCGCCAGGGTTCACATCAATCCCGGACTTAGTTTATTGGAAAAAAGGGCCGAATATCATAGTTCGTCCCACAAGCAGTGATTGTGGATTGTTTCAAAATGTGGACATGGCAGAAACTGCCAGTAGTGCATTTTCGACGGTATTAACCTGGCCTACATGTCTCCCAAAGCGAAGCTTTTGCAGCCTGCCGGCTGCAGAATTTTGACAAGGCGATTCCATTTGGTCAGTTCGAGAAATAGCCAAAACTTGGCCTTTTCTAATAATATTATGTCCAGGATTGCAGTTAGGGTTAGCAAGGCGAGTGGGAGGGTTTTCATGACTTCAGTTCATAAGGAATTTGTATCAGAGATGATGTTGCTGCAGTAGGCGCAACTGGGTCCCAACCCTGTCCCCAGGGTTTCTTGCCTTTTTGACATCGAGGCTGGCGACAAAGAAAATTGTTAGCCATTGATATCAGTAACTTGTTATACTGTATATACCCACTGTATATACAGATCCTACCACAGCTTTAGTAGTGTTGAAAAGCCCGATAGACATGACGGGCATTTCTGCAATGACAGAAAACATTTTGCTTGCTACAATTAAACGTCTCACAGTTATCTTAACCGCCACAAGTGTTCAGAAAACAGAAGTCCTGGCCATGCGACAGGATCATTCGTTCATTTGCTGCTACAATGGTGCTAATTGTGGACAGAATGTTTATTATACGAAGGATATTGTCAAGTATGTTGTCATTTCTGGCATTGCAGACAAAGAAACAAAACGGGACATTATTAGCCATACAAAATTGGACAAAACATCCCTCAATATAAAAAACTTCTCTAATCAAAAGAAAAGAAAAAAAGATACGTGCTATGAAGAATACCTAAAGAATCTACACATTGCATTAAATGATGGCATAAGCATCACAACTAACCTTCAAAAAATGCTAGTACAACTGGTGCACCATGTATGGCAATAAGAAAGAAATTTTTCACACCCAAACACATCGGTTGACATCCATATATTTGACGAAAACTATGGGTGGAAGGAAAAGGAAGCACGCAAGCAACCTTGTGTCACCTTAAGGATGTGTACAAAAGAGAATGACTATAGCCACTTCAATGTCCTATTTCCTAAAATCAAACCATAAAAAATCTCAGCTATTGCTGATAAAGGGGCATAATCATCCTTTATGAGACTAAAGGTGCTAAATTCACGAAGATTAGATTCGTGTTTATCACTCGTCGAAAAAAAATAAATTCAACTAACAACGAAGGAATGTATATTCTTGGTGCCGCATTTATTTAATTGGCCGGGACTGATGCCTATGGCAAAAGCTTCGAGGCACTTGAAATGGTATAAACAGATACCACCGATCTGTTCGACATAATTCAACAAGCAATTGTAAAAATGTAAGGACAATATCGCCAGATGCTTATGTCATTGGTGCCGATGCGTCTATGAATGCTTAGTAACCTATCAATCACAAAGAAAAGTCCATGTGATTGTCCAAAACGAACAGGTGGCTGTGTGTCCAAAGAAACTTCCTCTTCTCCCGCAACTGACGAAAACGTACCTCGTATAAATGAGCAGCTTCTTAAAAGATATGCAGAATCCACATTTAACCGGTGCCCTCATAAACCGGATAAGTGGACCAGCCATCAATATCTACTTCGATCTTACCGCGAAGCCAACGGCAGTGCATACACCGGCATCAATACCTATTCACTGTCGTCAACAGATTAAGGTTCAACTAGGCTCACGCGTTACTCTTGGTGTAATTAAAGCAACAACATAGCCTTGTCTTCGTGACACCAATCACACGTTTTAACAGGCTAGATTGATACTGCCTGGAACTTATCTGTCCGTTACAGGCTCCCTAAATGGTTACCATTCTGTCCCAGTGTGCGGAGAGGACAGACATCTCCTTACGTTTATCACGGAGTTCAGTCGATACCACGATTGTGTTGTTACACAAGTGTACATGGTAAGGGGCAATGGATATGACAACACGACAGATATTAACGTCACAATAATTGTCTGAAAACCCATTGGCGTTTGATTGACTTCTTGGAGCTTATGGGTGAAGAAGCTCTAAGCCCTTCATAATTCAAATTTGCTCAGAAAACAATTGAGATTGGCGGATTTCAGATAACTTCAAATAAGGTAAGCCACAACCGAAATGCCTTTACTCTATTTAAATGTTTCCACGGCCACAGAACATTACATATGTGAGAGCCTTTTCAGATCTAGTCAATCAGGTCTCTCATTACAGCAAGCTAACCAACACCACGAAACCGTTCAAGCCACTACTAAGTTCTGAAACACTATTTTTGTGGACTGATCATTGTTCGTACGGCTTTTGACAAGGTTAAAGACGTGATATGGAAATGTGTCACAAACAATGACCACGTGTTACAGTTAAAACATTTCAAAATTACCAATTTCTCATCGTACCTGATGACCTGTCCTGCGACATATAACCTTACTAAAGATATCGCAAAAAACCTTTTGATTGTAGATGCAGTTTTTCTTGTGGGTGATCGGATTTTAACCCCCTCTCTGCTGCACCATGAAGTGTCCAAAATTCATCATGCTGCACATGCTGATAGTGGACCAAAGTTTGTGACAAAGAAGACCAAAGATTCTCTCCAGTGTTCGGGTGTAAAACACTGTAAATTTTCTGTCTATCATCCAAGATCCAATGGTAGAGCAGAGGTAGCAGTTAATGTTGTGCTTGAGGTTATCAAGACATTAAGTTCAATTGAAATGTAGTAGCGTACAGACGTGTTTTTCCTGCTTTTAAATACAACAGTGGCGACGATTACTTTTTTACCAGATTTTCCTAATTTTCCTCTCGACGAAAGTGAAATGCACAGTGTTGGTATACGTTGGAAGAAATATATTAGTAGATTTAATAACTTTATAATGGCAATGAACATCGAAGACCAAACAAGAAAGAGAGCTTTGTTATTATATTACGGAGGATTTGAATTACAAGATATTTTTGAAGTACTTGACAATACTGGAACTACGATCGAAGATTTAACTAATGCATTTAGTCGATATTTTGAGCCGAAAACGAACGAATGTTTTGAAGTTTGGAATTTTTCAAAAACAATACAGAATGATGGCGAAACTTTACAATCTTATTATGTACGACTTAAAAATATTGCTTCACGTTGTAATTTCGACACTATCAACCAACAGATCAAAACACAGCTAATTTTAGGATCAACATCAAATAAGCTTAGAAAATACTGTTTCACAAAGAGGCATCACTACAGGGCATTCTCGCACGAGGTAAATTATACGAAGAGTGAAGCATCAATCCCAAAAAATTGAAGCTGGAGCAACAAACAATATAGGTGGATCTTCACAAGCAGAGGAAGTTCAAGTTTTACGTAAACAAATCGCTGATCTACAACTGCAAGTCAACAAAAAAGAAATCCAAGTAAATCATGTTATAACTGCGGAAATGCTTAGGCCCGTTTGAAACAGTGCCCTGCTAAAAATCAAGTGTGTCGATCGTGTAGAAAATTGAATCACTTTGCACGTGTATATCACTCATCTCGTAACCAAAGCATTACCCACCGCCACCACTAAAACCATCTCCTTTCTGGGACCGTTACCAAATCGCTCGCACTTACTGGTAGTAATACAACAACGTACACGCTTTCCGAAGTAGAGATGGTTGGCTCAACAGCTGCTGTACCGACTTTGGGAGCTCTAAGTAAAATTTTTGCAACGCATGGACTCCTCTATAAAATCATTTCTGATAACGGTAGTCCATTTCACAGCAACGAATTAAAACCTTACATGCATGCTAAAGGAATAAATCATCACAGAATAACTCCGCTACATCCGATAGCAAATTGAACTGCCAAGAATTTTTTGCGCAACCTTAACAAAACTCGACAAATTGCTGCAGTAGAAGGAAAGCCCTGGAAAATCGCACTGTATAATTCCCTGTTAAATTATTACATATCGACGCATCCAACAACCGGAGTCAGTTCAGCTGAAGCGCTATTTCAACATCAAGTTAGAGCAGAATTGTCCAGTATTAACAACCAACCGAACAGGGATTCCATTAAGGATGTATCACACCGAGATGCACAACAAAACCTTAAAATGAAAACGTATGTCGACGCCCGTTTTCATGCTAGCCGATCAGCTGTAAACAAAGGCGACTACGTGCTGGTAAAACAATGGAAACGCAACAAGCTTTTAAGCCCTTTTGATCCAAAACCATACTGCATCGTACGAGTTCAAGGTATAAAACTGACGGCAAGCCGACCGGGACATACTATCATACGCAACGTTCAACACTTTAAGTTCTTATTCAAGCTTAAACCAAACAACTTTGATCAAGAGTGGGAGGAAGAGAACGATATTGACACTCCAGGAGAATACGAAACTACCGCTAGACCTACTGAGTTATATGTACGGAAATATTTATTTATTTATTTATCATCAATATTTACCCAGGATATACATTTCAGAATAAATTTCTGCTTTTCAAATGTGTCCTGCTAAAATTAAAATCAAATACTTTACATTATATACAATTTAATATAAAATCGTCGATGTTCTAAAATCCAATAAAATGAAAAAGAATAGGCAAAACAAAAAGAAAAACGCTAAGCACATAGATGAAATGGTGAAAATACACTAAAGATAAGATTATAGGTGTCCATGAGTTAAGCGCTCAAATGGGAGATAATTGGTATAAATGGGTGAGGCAACAAAGCTAGTATAATATATGAAATATTGAAAATGCTATACTAAGAAACGAAAGATGAAACATGCCATATCACAAATGCTTCCTACTGCTAAATGTCGAATGAATAATCGGCAAAAAACATTTTAATTCAAAACCGCGTATGTCATAAGCTTGCAGTATCTAAAAACATCAAGTAGAAAGGGTGAGAAACAGAGGTGAAAACATATAAATAAGGAAGACTAGACAAGGTTTAAGAGCTTCATATTGTGTTAGGGTCCAAAGTCCAAATAAAGTGTGTAAGTAGGCCAAACGATTAAAAAATATGGTTATCCAATTTATTTTTAAATTTCATATAACTAGGCTCCCTTCGTATATCTATTGGTAAAGAATTATATATACTGGCACCCATATAGTAAAAACCATTTCTTGCCATATCCAAACGTACTGCTGGTAACTTTAGCGAATAAGAATTGTTTCGAGTCAGTCTTTGATGGTTTAGCAGCTGAAAGTGGTTCCAATAATTTGAGCATGTTTTACGATCAATACATTTTCTGACAACATTACAAGCATTTCGTTGAACTTTGTCGTAAATGGGTTGTAAACTGTTGTTGTTAGTTACTACTCTGGCACGTCTATCCAAGGACTGCAGTTTGTTCAACTGGGTGTTATTCAGGTTCAAATTAATGATACTATTGAATGTAATGATTGGAGTTATCATTGTTTCGTAAATCTTTTTAGCAGTTGTATCGTCAACTTCGGATCGTAGTCTCGTCAGTAAACGGAGTCTTCCAGATGCTTTTTTGTATGTAGAGTGGAAGTTGTTATTTAGAGACAACTTAGGATCAATAATTGATCCCAAATACTTGTAGCTTTTCGTCTCATTAATCTCCACAAAATTACATGACAATGATATTTTTCCTTCAGCACTTTTCAACATTTTACTCGTCCCGAATATCATCCATTCTGTTTTCCCTTTGTTTAAATTAATAACAAGATCATTTTCTCGTAGATATGTCTCAACAGCAAGAAGTTCTTCATTTAATACATTTTCAAGGACGAGAAAGCTTTCACTTGAGAAGTAGATAACAGTGTCATCTGCAAATTTAATAACGCTAGCTTTAAGTAGGACATTATCAAAGTCATTAAAGAAAATTAAAAATAATAATGGCCCGAGTATGGACCCTTGCGGAACACCACAATTCACTGGTTGTGGGTCAGATTTGATGTTATTTACCACTACTTCCTGCTTTCTCCCAAACAAATAATCAGAAAACCATTCTAGTTCGTTACCACGTATACCATAAGCTGATAATTTCTCAATTAAAATACTATGACCAACCGTGTCGAAGGCTTTTGACAAGTCCATGAAAACTGCAGCAACGTATTTTTTCTTATCAACTTCCTTTCTAATGTCATCTAACAATAGATTAGCAGCCAAATCTGTTGATCTGAGACGACGATACCCAAATTGATACTGAGATAGTAAGTTGTTCTTCTCAAGATATTCGATGACTTGGTCATACTGCCCTTTCGAGAATTTTTGAGATGACCGGCAATATAGATATAGGTCTATAGTTATTGTTATCGTCAGTCGAACCTTTTTTAAAAATTGGCTTAACTACAGCATGCTTCCATTCTCCAGGTATCATAGCCGTTTGTATCGATAAGTTTATTATGTGACAAAGTGGAGCAGCGATTTGACTGGAACAATCTTTGAGCAGTCCAGGTGGAAGATCGTCTACACCTGTGGCTTTACTTCTCTTTAATTTTTTCAGTTCTTTTTCGATCGATATTTTCGATACATATTTGAAGGTAAATATGGAAGTAGTTCGTAATTTCGACCATTGTGGTTGTTTCCATACAAAATCTTTTAAGGGAATCGATTTCTCCTTGATTTGAGCTGCTATTGAAGAGAAAAACAAACATAGTGATTCAACTTTCGATTTGGTTGCTGTAGCATCACTTACGACGTTTCGTGGTTTAGTTGGCATTATTTTCTTTATCGTATCCCAAAATTTCTTTGGATTATGACAATTCTGTGCTAGTAAGTTTTTACTAAATTGGGACTTCGATTCTCGTATTTTACGTGTACATAAGTTTCGAACTTTGCAGTAAGCCTTCCAGTCGCTTGGCTTTTTCGATTTTCGCGCTTTTCGTAAAGCCTTATCTCTTTCGTTCATCAATTTATATATCTCATTGTTAAGCCACGGACAAAATTGTCCTTTGACTGACTTCCCGATGATAGGGGCATGTTTGTTGAACAATGCGGTGAGAGTAGTTTTGAAATATGACCATGCGATGTTCACATCGTTCATTCCATAAAGTTCACCCCAGTCGTGCTTACTAATTTCGTCAACCATTTGCTCACTAGAGTACTTGGCATAATTCCTAGTCTTGATAATTTTTGGTGGTAACTTATCTCTTCTTAATTTTCTGACGAAACCGACCATATCGTGATCGCTGATACCGATGGGGATGACGTCATTTTGGTATGTCGTATCATTTCGAGTAGTCAGAATACAATCAATTAGCGTTTGTGTATTATCGGTAATTCTAGTCGGTTTTTCAATAAGCTGTTTCAATCCATAAAGACGTAAAAGTTCTTTAATGTCTTTATCATCTGATTTCTTTAAGAAATTAATATTCAGATCTCCCAAAAGGTTCACTTCTTTTGATTCAGACATAACAAGCTGTAACAAGTCATTAAGATGAGTTTTAAATTCCCTTGGTAGATATTTAGAACCTACCGGTGGTCTATACATAGTACCGACTAAAAAACTCTTTGCGTTTTTTTGGAAAATTTCCACCCATAAACTTTCTAGCTCATTATGTTCCAAATTTGTCCGATGTTTCCACTTAACTCGATCCGATATATACATGGCTACACCGCCGCATTTGCCTTTTTTTCTGGCTCGGTATATAAAACTATAGCCCGGTATGTGATAAAGGTCCGGGTTGTCATTATATGAATCTTTTGTAATATGAATTTCAGATAAAGTTAAAATATCAATATCTTTAAAATCATGCAACAAAATTCCAATTTGATCGATATTATTTAATAATCCACGCACATTGAGATGGAATATCTTTATACCTCGTTTGGATAGGAGATTTTTCAGTTCAGGTAAAAATGGTCCTGGCTGTGTTTCAATGTCGCCGGACAACAAAATAAGTATGAATAAGTGTTTACCAGCTTTTGTGGATATTTTCTTTCGTGTGATCCATAAACTAGACGATGCATAATTGTCCTTCTTTTCCAGGAAATCTTCGGTAGGGAATATTCCATTACCTTCTTTTACGAGCTTTCTCTTCGCAATATAACATAATAAAATCAACACAAAAAGAGCAAATCGAAACACGTCCGACCTCGCCGCCATCATACTGTGAAAATCCTCGAAAATTAGAAGAAGACCAGACTACTTTCATAAATGTGTACATGTCTGAACAACAGTAACAGATTCATTGTAAATTTATGTAAATAAGAAAATCTGCAAACTTGTTGTGTGACAATGGACACATTGAAATAAAGAGGGAGGAAATATTGTGTTTGAGGTTATCTAGACATAAGTTCAGTTGAAAATATATAGAGTAACGCACAGACGTGTTTTTCCTGCTTCTAAATACAAGGGTTAAGTCCATTAAAAGGCTTCTGACCGATGTTGTCACAATCTTTGAAAAAATAGACTCAGAATATATAATCAAGCAATACTAAAGTTTTGAAAAATACATGATCCTGCCAATGTTATCTCGCCAACAAAAGTGATATTCGGGAAACTTCATGATGCATTGTCGCTTCAGCCAAGGGCCAGGTTTACGACGACTCTGCCATTTAATTCCTTATGGGAGAACATCTAGAAAAAATGCTGGAAAAATTTTCAAGACAACCGAATCGTTGGCGGCTAAGACGAAAATCATCCGTTTTAATAAAATTGGCTCTTCTTGTTGGACTTAGAACTTGAATGGCAGGTTTCCTAGAAAATGTAACAAAACTAGTGTGGCCGTTCAACTGGATGATAATGGCAAGGTTGATGGAACCGAATTAGATCAACATCAACCGGCTGACCCATCACTACCCCTTCCTGTCATCCATCCAAAAGCATAGCCATGCAACACACTTACACTTGCAGATCCATGTGCTCAGTAAGTTGTTGACAAAGCCCCAGCGTCGACTCGGTCATGTTAGTCTCCTTCGTGGCACCAGAATTATGTAATAAGTAAATAAGTATTGGGTAAAGAAACATTTTAATAATTTTAGTAGTCGCACTGCTATGTTAGCCATTCATCTTGAAACTGTGGGGAAGTGTGGTACTACATACATACATTGTGTAAAGTTTTGTTGTAAACTTTCCTTTTTTTTTAGTTCAAACATTTATTGACTAAAACAGAAAATATAACGAAGGCTGAAAGTTTTTGTGACCATTCTTCCCTTTCTGATATGAGTGGGTAGTGCGAATCTTTCGCGTCAGCACGAGTTATTTATGGGACAATATTCGTTAGGGTTTTCGTCGCGTCGTAAATGCTTTTCGTCGTGTCGTATTTTTCATCGTGGTGTGATTTTTGTCGAGTCGTATCTTTCTTAGGGGGGTGGTTTTACGTTCCGTCGAGTCGTATTTGTGTTCGTCGCGGCGTATTTCACTTTGCGGCGTATTTCACTTCGCGGCGTATTTCACTTCGTGGCGAAAATTGTTATGCTTTTTTAACACGAAATTACTAAGTTTGTGTAGCAGTTACAAGAAATCCAAGTCATATGAATAAAGTGCAGTAAAATAAACAAAACCTTTAGTTTAGTGCTAAAAATTATATTCTATTTTTAAGTTAGTTTTACATTTGTGATTATGAAGAAATATTATGTGTTGTGTAAGAGTTTTATGCAATTTATGTTTATGTAGTTAGTTTACTTGATTTTTGATACAAAATAGATAATAGATTATACAGTGTAGAAGGCTAAAAATGTATAGCTAGCTAAATCTATAGCTAAGAATGTATCGTTTATTAAAAGAAAATGGCAAAAATAATAGCTAGCTCTACCCAGTAGAAAGGAAAGACCAAAGCCACTAGAAAAAAAGTGAAATATATTGTGCAAAAGCTTCACGAAATTAGTAATTCCGTGTAAAAAAAGCATAACTATTTCGCCACAAAATGAAATACCCCACGAAGTGACATACGACACGACGAAACATGAGATCGCGCCAACAATAGTAATACGCCACGACGAAAACCATAACGCTGCGAAGAAAACCACACCACGAAGAAGCTGGAGATTATAAAGAGGGCACGGGGGTAAAATTATGCAGCGTTTCTCGGAGAAACACGATATATATTAGGGTGCATAAATTAATAATGGCGCTGTAGATGCCACAACAATAAACAGAAAGACAACAAACCACAAAACAAAATTCTATTTTATGCACTGTTCGATATGTATCTGGAATTAATGGCACTCACTTTGATATCCTTCCGTTGTCGTAGGTTATATTTTATTCAACTAAATTATTTTCTGTTTTCTTGCTGCTCTTTTCATGCTGCCCATAAAAGATGTAATTCACGTCATGAAAAATAAAAAATTGAATAAATAAAATTTGCTAATTCTAATTTACATTTTGGCTAAGGAAATCAGACATTCAAAAACGCTAGCTAGCTACATGAAAATTTCATTATTCCTTATATCAGCGACACCCAACTTTCTAAAAGGTAATGCGTGAGACACACCAGTTTGAGGCCAAGACCCCACATTTTACGATGTCCCCTACAGCTCACTTCTCTTTTAATTTAAAAGCACTTCTCTTCTAAATGCAAACAGCTGGTCTGCAATTTTAAACCTATGCTTTCTACGAGTTATACAAGTACAGAGTATGTGCTTTTCTTGAGACTCAGCAAATGTTGTGGTCCAAAGCCACTTCCGTTTTTTATATAGATACAATGCTATCCTTAGCAAGGTATGGAGGATCCTAGCTCATTTGCATTGCTAAAAAAACATGGGTGCAGTTGAAGGGGGATAGTCCTTGGTACGATACTGGTTTAATTTTCATCAAAACAAAGTTATATACAATGTGGTTCTAAATAAAAAATGTATTTCTTAGTTTTAAACGGTAAAACTATTAATTGTTCAAACTAATCATCTTCACCACCATTGAAATTGGTCCACTTGTCATTCGAAAATTAATGTTAACAAATAAAATTAATAATGATAATAAAAAATTAAACTGATTTTTTTCACCTCGTTTTCATTCACGGGGTTTTCGAATATTATAAATGCAGGAAACTTGATTGACACTGACAAAATATAGACGCTCTAGACTGAGTGCTCTCGAAGATCTTGTTAATAGCAAGTAACAGTTCGTTGAAGCTACATTTTTGATACTTTTTTATGAAACAAGGTCGGTTTTGCCAACGTAATAAGTTGATTTTCTTGGCATGCCGACCATGGAAAGAATAATAGGGTGGCATGTACAAATTGACTTTAATTTAATGAAGGTCGGCATTGCCGAGTGCCAACCTAGATTTACGGGGCTGTATTTCTGTAACTGTTCGTCAAAAGTAAATTTAAAAAAAAAAATTATGTTTAAGGGGTCCTGGCTGATGTCACCATAATTATTAACCCCTATATTTATTTATACGTTCGTTAAAAGCGCACAATCTTATACATTTTTTATTAGCGTTTCAAGCTATAGCTACACATTACAGGCAACAGATAAACGAATTTCATCAATTTTTGTATATGCATTGCTCATGTCAGCAATACACCTAATACAACTTAATTTCTGCCTAAGTGGATGTTTCTACATGCTTTATCGCTTTGGCAAAACAGATACAGCATCACTAATACTATAGGAAGTGTAAGTGGGCATCTTTAGCTCTAACTGTTGTTGATAAATTCAAAATTGAAATAGACATAGACAGGTATTTACAACCCTGTCCTAACAAGCCAGGCAACACTCCCATCGTGTATTAACCAATATGACCCCAAGTTAAGTTCCTTGTATAAGATGTCTTAAAACCCCAAGCCCTTTATATCTGGGCAACATAAGACAACATAAACAACAAGGCAACATAAAAGTTACTGTGGTCGCCACAATTAACATGAGCTAATTTGTTCGCCTACATTTACTAACCCTTGTCTCCAGGGATTTGCGTATATCTATTATGTATAAAAAAGGCAAAAAACCCTGAGGACGAGGGTGTTTGGTCATTTATTCAAAAATATGAGCTTAATCAATATTCCGGACCAGAATTAGGTCTGGGAATTTTTTTAATTCATAGAAGAAAGTGTTTGGAACTTAAGAGAAGATTTCAGAGGAAAGAAGAAAAGTGTATTGACCAAGAAGAGAAGTAATAGGTGCCATCATACATTGATACTTGTTGTTAAAAGAATATGAAAAGGGGCAGAATAGACATGGAGTAGAAGAAGTCAATTTTCTTGATTGTTCTAAATTGTTTTTTATGAACAAAGAAGATATTTGATTGATGATGCTTTTAACTCTTATGTTTCCACCTTATCATTGTTTACAAGTTTACAAGAATTCATTTTTATACTTTTTCTATATTATAAATCCATATGACAATATTGTGAAGCAATTACAGGAGTAAAAGTATGAATAATTCCCAAACAATAAAATTTATTTAACTCATAAAATCCCTAGTGATACGTCTCACAATATTTTTTTAAACACAATGAGTTAACAGTTCTTCACATTATTCCTCTGTTGATTGAACGTTTATATTTGTTTTTTTCTAATCTTTAATTGAACTACATGAATGCAACCATCTACATAAGGAAAAACTTGAATTCTTCTAAGTTTCTGATGCCCTTGTTATAATCAGGGGGCATATATAGCCAAAAGATTGCTAGTTTTTAGATTTACAGTTGCATTCCTCCATTTTTAAGTTGATCCGATTGATGGTTATCATTTTTTGATCCACTGTCCCTAGAAACTCTTGCACTCTTCTCAAGCAAACTGAAAGGTGTACAATCAACAGATCCTGGTGCAAATTCACCACATGCTTGACCATAAAGAAAAATGGTTAGTTGTTAAGAAGCTGAATGGGAAGTCTGATACGTTAACAAGCAGCTGTTAAGTAAACTTTCTGCACCAATAATAGTGGTCGTCAACTCCTTGTAAGTCATGTTGAAATTCTTGAGAATAGCATAGATCACTCTCTTCGCAGATGTTATGATGGCTTTGTTAGCTCCACCTAAATGAGACTTCAATGGGGGGTAATATCCCATTTGATTCCTTTTGTCTGCTGTGGATGATATTATTTTATCTTTTTCCAGAAACTTTACTAGTTTAAATAGCTCTTTGTCATCACCAACAAAATTATCTCCATTATCTGATAAAATAATTTTGGTAGTCAGTAGACATGTCATTTCATAATTATATTTAAGAATGAGTTGGTGTCCATGCGAAATGTTATCTTCTTGGATAGTAGTAAAGGGTCCATTATAATCTATAGTTGTGTGTTCAAATACACGTAATGTTGCTTAGGGCCAGAGTTTTCGTTTTCCTGGCTTTACACACATAGCAAGGGTTAGAACTTCCTTCATAACACAAGTTGACATTATTGCCATATTAAATGATCATCAATCTCTTGTTGGTGTTTTATAATCAACTTTGTAACCTTTGGTTCTTGGATAGAATGATTGGAAATCGTGCAGTTTTTGAAAAATATTCTGCATTTCTGAGAATTCCATCTTCATCAACGATTGACAATAAACAAAATATCGAACTCTGTGATGAAATAACTTTTTGAAACAAGCTTGTATTCATCAGCAAAAGAATCTTTTTGAACTTCAAGGATTATCTTCATATTCACAACTCTTGTATTAGTTATCAACATTTTACCTCTTGAATATAAATTGTTTTACCCAAGTCAATGATCTTACCAGTCTAGTCCAGGAAGAATGATTATTTATTTTTCCAGCTTGAATGTGTTGTTATGAATAATTGTGGCATATTTAGTAAGAACTTCGTCATTTGGTACAATGTCTTTTAGTGGCAAATTGATCCTTTATTTTGCAGGAAATTTAAACCATTTCATCATAACGTGTTTTCTGCTAGTTCGTTGATGGTTATCTCATGTGTAAAAAAATCTACAGGATTCATATTTAAAACCACATAACGGCAGTTTACCGTCTCGGATGATTGTTGAATTTATGCAATTTCTCTAATTATAGCAATCTTTGCTTTATATTTTTATCCCTCTGCAGTACACATGTATACATTGTTCTTGACACACATTTGCATCACATGACAGACAAAACAGCTATTTATTATTAGGCTGATGTCACATTGCTAAATATTTTTGATTGTGATTTCTGACAATCTGGGGTTCTTGTTTATTTTTGTCAGCATATGGTCTTATCTTAATTTGGCATGTGAGTATTCTTATGAAAATATAGTATATTAAATATATAATAAAGATAATAAATACGTTTATGTACTAATAACAGACTGTAAGAAAACTATAAACACCTGTTTTTAATCATAACGTAACTGCGTTACATCACTAATTTACATGGTTGAACACTCAGGCTTCATGGTCTTCTGTAATAAGAAACTTTGGATATTTTCAGAGACCATGCTTGTTTATTAATTTAGGATTGTTTTGCCTGTTTTTATTAAATCTGTTTCAATACTAAGTTTCCATGCAAGAGTAACAGAAATGTCTAAAATACTTCTATCTTGATTATAGTACTAATTTTGTTTATAACTAAAGAATTTTTACTATTATGCGATTCAGGGTTTTCTTGTTTTTATAGTCACTAAAGTGTTAGCAAATAAATGGCTTGTTTATTTGCAATAACGATAAATAAAAGCTTTTAAAATATTTAAAGTTGACGCGAAATTCTGACACATATACAATAGGATAAGTCCAATTTTTGTTTGATTTTGTTTGCTTAGACAATATTATCATGACGCAATCTTTTTTTTTACATAATTGATTTACGAAGTTTATTTTTAAAATTAGAGTTTTAACATGTATTAAAATTTTTAAGGCTCAGGCCTTTATGCATTTTTATGAGTTTTTTTTTTACTTTGATTGCAATTGCTAAAAAAAGTTGATTTGAAGAGAAGTTATTATATCTGTCATATATATATACATTATATAGCATAATTTTTTATTAGTTTTTATAAGGACAACAACATGAACAATTCTGAACATGATGATCAAACTGCAGATTCGTCATCCTTAAACGCTGATCTGGAGTTTGTTGATTCTTTGAGGCAGAATGGCCACACGGAAAGTGTGCAATCGCTGGTGAGTTCGTCAAAACAGAAATTGCAGCGTACGCTTGGTTTACCACAAGGTTTTTCCCTCATGGTTGGGTTGATACTGGGTAGTGGCATATTTATTTCTCCTGGTTTAGTTGCTAATGATACAAGTTCGACGGGTATGATGCTAATTATATGGGTGTGTGCTGGTATTTTGGCGTTAATGGGATCCCTCTGTTATTGTGAACTAGGCTGCCTTATCAAAATGACTGGCTCAAACTATGCTAATATATTGAATATATATGGAAATGTATGTGCGTTCCTCTGTGCATGGACGACGTGTTTTGTGATCGACCCGTCAAGTACGTCTGCTATTGCATTGACTATTGGTGTCTACCTTACAAAGCCATTTTACTCTTCGCCAGAAGAAGCCAATACTGCTGCAAAACTGGTTGCACTTGGTGTTATTATTATTAGTTGCCTTATCAATTGCGTAAGTGTGAAGTTCTCGAATCGAGTTCAAAGTGTGTTTGCCGTTGCTCAAATCTCATCAGTTGTGTTTGTTATTGTTTTGGGTATTTGGAAGTTGTCGGAACACAATGTTGAAAATTTCCATAATATATTCAATGGGACAGATCTGGATGTAGGTAGCACTTTGCATATTGGTATTGCATTGTTTGGTGCACTATGGTCTTTTGATGGATGGGCGGCTATAAATAACATCATTGAGGAACTTCATAACGTTGAGAGAAACTTGCTGCTAACTGTAATTACTTCATTTCCGTTCGTAATCCTTTGCTATATGATGGTCAACATATCATTTTTATCAGTGCTCAGTCACAAGGACATGTCTACTTCGAAAGCAGTTGGCGTCGATTTTGTGAAAGTAGTTCTTGGCGAAAAAATGTCTTATCTAATGATGGTGTTAGTTGGATTGTCGTCGTATGGTACATTGAATGGAACAGTTTTTTCATGCCCTCGGACCACCTTATCAGCTTCTCGGGAAGGTCACATGCCAACAATGTTCTCCTTTATTCACAGGCGCAGTGGTGCTCCTATCCCGGCTATTATTTTGTTGACTTTGCTCTCATCTCTGATGCTTCTTCCAAGTGCAAGCAGCTTGAATTCGTTGATTTTAATATTCAGTCAAGCACAGTGGGTGATGTATGGCGCATCTCTGTTTGGTGTTGTTATTTTGCGATTACGCCAACCGAATGCACATCGACCGTTTAAAGTTTTTATTTTGATCCCGATTTTGATGTCATTGATTTCACTGTTTCTAGTTATTATCCCGTTTTTTAGGAATCCGTTAGAATCGACATTAGTGGCACTATTTATTCTGGCTGGATTGCCGGTTTACTTTGTGTTTATACACCATAGTTTATCACTTCCAAGATGTTGTGTCCATAGCATGGATTCTCTAAATGCAAGCGTGCAGAGATATTTTAACATGGTCCCTTGCTCTAAATAACATTGACTATGCAATAGTTATGCAACAATTTATGAAAAGCTAATTATTATTTCTTTATTGACTTTCTTTATATTTGTCATTTATATATTATTTGGTACTATACCCAACATACGCATATATATAAAAATGTCTTTTTAAAAATTTAAAAAATGAAAATGTGATTTCTAATATATATTATATATATATAAAAAAAGAAAGATTTAAAACTGATAATTTTTATCACGGTTCTGCATAATATATTTTTTCGCTAATTTTTAGTACTCAACGTTATTCTGCTTTTCTTTTTTAAAAAGCGCCATCTTTTTTCGTGGCATTTTACACATCGTACTTTTATATCATCTACTACAGAGAAGCCAATTGGTTTGGGAATATTGGAAAATTGCCAAAAGTCAGAAAAATGTGACTTGACTAGGGAAAATAAAAGAAAATCTCCATGTGTCTCCTACACGGGAGTGTTCTATTCAGTTTGATGGTTTGTGTAAATTTTTGAAATTGGTTTTGTATTTAGTTGTTTTTAGACGCGTCATCCAGCATTCTCTGCATGTGTAGAATAGAGACAGTTTTATACTCATTTTATATACTCTTGTACCATTTTTTTGTCATATATAAATATAAAAAAAAATAGTTGCAGTGTTTCGAGTTAATGTTTAGGACTTGCATAATAACCAGACATTGCTTGTAATGTTCAAAATTTTCAAAGTCGCCATTGGTGATACTAAAAACGTTTTTAACCTTGTTGAAATCTGACTTGTCTATTTTATAGGTTAAAACAATTACAACAATGGATGTGCTACAAGGTGATGAAGAACTCCATTGTTTCACTACTACAGAAAGTGTTTCTGATAATACACATGATACCAAGAAATCTTGCAACAAACGTAAACAATCTAAGATAACTGACCAATTTCCAGTGAGCAAGCGGAAATTTGACAGATTTAATGGGATGCCGGAGGAGGAAGTACTCAAACGTGGTCTTCCTGACCACTTGAAAGAAGGTTTAGATATCGTCTTTGTCGGTATCAACCCCGGGCTGGCTGCTGCTTATACAGGGCATTATTATACAGGCCCTGGGAATCATTTTTGGAGCTGTTTGTATTTGTCTGGATTCGTTGAGACGAAAATGAACTCTAATGACGATGTTAAAATGATGGATTATGGGATTGGATTCACAAACATGGTTGCTAGGACGACGAAAGGTAGCAACGATTTGAGCAAAGCGGAAATAGCGGAAGGCGGGAAGATTTTGACGGAGAAATTGAAATTATTTAAACCGAAAATTGTTGTTTTTAACGGTAAAATTAGTTATGAAATTTATTCCAAGCAAAAGAAGTTTCAGTTTGGACTGCAAAAAAAAATGGTGGAAGACACGAAGACAAGAATTTGGGTGATGCCTTCTTCAAGCGCTCGATGTGCGCAGTTGCCGAGGGCTGTCGACAAAGTGCCATTTTTTGAAGCCTTGAGAAGATATAGAGATTATTTAAATGGGGAATTCCTAGAGGGAACAATTGATGAAAGTGAATTTGTGTTTTCTGATCTGAAACTGAAAGGCTTCCCCAGAAAAAAAACTGTAGAATGAATTTTTTAGTTGGAGATTTGATGAAGTGTATTTAATTTGCTAGAGGCTGCGAAAATTTATTAGGCATTCATAGGCAACTCTTACGTCTAGGTACACGTATTTTAGGTGTATATAAGCCCACTTAAATTATTTGCTGTCAGTAAGCTTAAAATATGAAATGCTTTTATACCCCTCTATAGAAATACGAGTAAATTATAAAAAATTCCTAAGTTATTAAATTGTGGGAAGTTGGTGTGTTATAGATTTCTAAAGTGAAAAAATGGGATATCTAGTATGAAGTATATATCAATATTGTGAAGTCTTACATACTGTGAAAGCAGTGATTTTGTTGACAAAGATACGCCACTCCTACATCGCTTTCCCTAAATTTTACGACTATCTAAATTAAATTATTTATTGTGTGTATATTACTTTGATAACAGTTATTTATTCTTTTTATTTGTATTGACGCAATTTTAAAATTATGTAACTTTAACATGTACATATGTAACAAGATGCAGATTGTGATGCTGTTAAATTAATGATTTGGTTTGGAGTGAATTTAGTGACTAACTAAAATTCTGAGTGCAGATTAATTTTTGGGAAGCGTATACAGATTCTCGTTAAGTGGGACATTCAAGGGACGGAGAATAAATGTACTACTTGGCGGGCGTCCTACTTAAGCGAATAAGTAGGATACAAAATTTGTACAAAAACTTGGAAAAACTCCCAACTTCCCAACCTCTCTATAACTCGAACGGTTTCCGATTCCCCGTGGCTATTCGAGTTATAGAGAGTCCACTGTGTATATAATGGGCGTCCTACTTATCCGCGGTCCCACTTAACGAGAGTATACTGTGTTTTGCTAGATTTGGCGGAGATTTCATTTCGTAGGTAATTTCTGTGGTGTTGATTCATATTTGCTAATGAAAAAGCTGAAAATACAATTATATATTATGAAGCGCAATCCACTCAACCAAGATTGTTCTTGAGTTTTGAAAGGAATCAACGTGGATTTAATTTTGAAGTTTACGTAAAAATCGTCCGCAAAAATTTAGCTGTCACTTTAAAATTTGTTAATTCGCCAAAATTTCATTAAGTATTTTTGCGTTATTTTTTTATGTGTTTATTCTTTAAATTAATTTATATTGATAATTTGTATTTATAATAGATTTTTATTCATCCGTAACACGAAGATTGGTTTCTGTCACGTACGCTTGTACGTGACCGAAAATAACTAAAAGTTCATATCAAGAAAAATTGTTAAATTGATTGTTTCCTTAACTGATTGTTCATTTGAACAAGAACTTCAATTCTATGTATTTGCCACCCTCTTTAAGCAATAGCCATACTGCTATCCCTAACTCCTTCTCAATTGTTCGAGTCTGTTTTTTTTTCAAAGGGAACTAAAAGTAAAATGACCGAAATAAAAAAGAAAGAATACCAACCGACTCGAGTTGATATTAACGACGAAAGTTTGACGCGTCATATAACCAACATCTCACTTCATGATCGTCCGTCGCGTCGTGATACATGTCAGGGCGATTTAAAGATGGCTATTCGTACAAAGATATGGGATTTAATGGAAAAAAGAAATTTCGTGAAAGATTACCCAAGACCATGCCATAACAAGATCCCAAACTTCAAACGATGCGGCATGGCTGCTACAAAGTTGAGTCGATTGCGTGAATTCAAAAAAGCCAAATGTGTAAAAATCAATCCTTCTCTCGCGCAAATGCACTTGAGATTTTTAACTTTGCAACATGGAAAAACATTATATGTTCCTTCGCCTTCACTAAGTGAGGATTTTATGTATGAAGTAGACCCGAAACTTTTGAAGCGTTTTTGGCAGTTGAAACGTGCCTCCAGTAAAGCTGGATCTAAAGAACTAGGTCGAGCTATAACGACGCAAGAAAAAATCAAAATAGATTTATTTGTTGTGGCCTCTGTCGCATGCTCGCCAAATGGAGTTCGGTTAGGTAAAGGCATGGGTTATGCCGAAATGGAGTGGGCGGTTTTATATACAATGGGGGCTGTGTCAAAAGATACGACAGTTGTCACTACTGTGCATGATTGTCAAGTATTGTCGGAAAAAGAACTTTCGACGTCGTTGTTAGAGACGCATGATTTACCCGTTGATATTATCGTGACGCCGACAAGAATAATAAACGTCAGACAGAAATTACGGAAACCAATAACTGGTGTGTTGTGGGATTTAGTTAGGGAGGAACAACTTGAAAATATGCCTGTGTTAAAAGAGTTGGTTTAAATATAAAATTTGAATTTATTTTTATTTAATTTTATTTTAAAACTTTCTGGTCTTATTTTAGGAAAAAGATTATGTCTCAAATGATATTCTTTGAACGTAAAAATAAATCCTCGCAGAATCACTTTTTCAACTGTTAAATTTTCTTTTTGCAAAGTCGTACTTAGTGTCTGCTAGATCAGGGAAAAATCACATTATAAACTTGTGAATAATTAACACGACCAGCAGAAATTTTCGCGAGCAGGGTCGCAATTTTTGCGGTTCTCACAAAGGTTTATGGTTTGAAACTTTTCCAAGCTCTTATGCTCTCTCCGCTCCTTTCTCCTGAAGGTCTGAATCACGATGAAAGTAGCGATGGGTTGGAAGAGACGATTGACGTATAGACGAAGTTTTAATGTTTTCTCGCGAAAGTTTTTCCGGGAGATTTGCAAAAAACATAGTCTTGCGAAAGTTTTCTCTTCGCGGTCCGCAAAAAAAACAGTCCCTCTCAAAATTTATCCGTAACACAGGAATAGGTCAATCGATGATTATCGATACTTTATGACCATTTGCTTGAAAATAACAAAATGGTTATCAGGGAAAACGAACGGTTTCTGGAAGAAGGGAAAAAGAGGTATAATTAGGCGTGGAAAAAGTTTAGAGATCTTAGAGTTCAGTTTTTTTAAAAATACGCCAAACTGCATGGGAAATTTAAAATATTTTTATTTAATAAAAACTTTATTCGTTAATTCTTTCAAAAATCTACAGTGCTGGTGTCAAAAAAATCAATGATGAATGAACACAATATACACTGCCTTTTTTAGATTTTTTAAATAAGACTTAATATAAGAATATTTTCAAGCAAGTACCATCTTCTATCGCTCTCCAAATTTAATCCATGCCAAAGATCTGATTTCGACCAATTGCCAAATTAAATACAAGTTAAATTTTCATCTCTTAGGATATACAAAAATATCGGAGAAAGATTAGGAATGTGCATACATAGGAAGATTTTGACACAACCTATCGTAGTCGAGTGAAAACTGGAATAAATTTTTAATTTTTTTTTGTGGTATCATATACTCATTATGCCTTAACCAGCAAATAATATCCGTGGCTTGTTGTGATGAAATAATATTGATACATCACAATTTTACATTATCTTTCCAGTGGTGAACGTTTTTGTCGTATTTTGTAAGCGGGATTAGTTATAAGGTAGCTACTGTTTCATTTATAATTTGCTCACACATAAAGGGAACTTGTTCTTTGTATATTTTCTCCTCACTCGTCAAAAATACATTTAAAATGTTCCTCCTAAAATCGTTAATTTTGACATCAGGGTAGTAATAATTATTATATATTAATAATATGTAAAAATAAATATATTATTGAAGTGATCATACAATGATATGATACCCTTACTTAAATTAGTTAATTCTAAAGTTTACTTAAGACATTGCATTCGTTTCCAATAACGCTGTTTAGCTCTGTGAATGTATCTTTATGCTGGCAAACCTTTTTCGCGTTGCATTTCATTGTTTTTATACATTTTGATATGTTTTCTTTGAATTTAACAAATTCGCTGGCGAACCGATTCGGATACACCTGAGAATCGGGAAACAACAACCAACAACGAGAAAGATTACCCAGCCAAGCATTCCTATCATGAACAAACTATCAGTGATATTGGCGAAAACATTTTCTTTTTGTGAAGGTAGCATGAAGAACTTGTACTTGAATACACCAAGTGCGGGCGTGAGTATGATCACGACATAGTATGTTCCAACAAAGAGCGCTACACAGCCACGTATCTGCCAGCAATCGACTTTATCTGTTTTCGACCATCTGTAAAATGTTGTTATTCCCTTCCACAAAGAAACAGCGACTAATCCAAAAAGCATCACCACAATTACCACTTGAGACATGTAGATACGATGTTCGAGCTCCTGCTTCTTAAAACAACCTGTCGGATCTTGGGCACAATCCCAACAGTGTAAGCCGCGCTCTCCGTAACGCATTGAATATAACACAACAGCAATACAAGAGCCTGGAATATCAAGAACAAAACTGAGCAGGAAGCCAAAAGCAAATTTCACTCGAACGATTTGATCGCGGTTGTCTTCAACGTACGTCGCACGATGCCAGGCCCGAAGAACAAACCAGAAATACGCAGCACAGTAACAAATAAATATGAAGCCAGAGATGACGAGAAAGAAGAGATAAGCCGCAACGACTCGTCCGTAAACATCAACTTTGAGTTGAAATTCTTCTCTATCCCATTCTCCTGATTGACATACTCCAAACTTAGTTGTCCTGTTGAACAAGTAAACCGCACTTTTAGACAAATGGCTCTCGTAGCGAGAACGAGAATTCTGTATTTCAGAATAACATGCAAATTCTGTACCCAAATCGATACAGTAAAGGACAATAATGAGGATATACTCGCGAACCAATCCTTTCACGTCTATCGTCATCTTCAGTGATTTCAGTCTCAATCAAATCTTCTAAAATTATAATTTGCGAAATTGTATTAACTAGTTGTTTGGAAGAAAAACAAACAAGTAAATATAACACAAGCAAACAAATAAAACTAGCATAAACAAATAAATAATTACAAATATTGGCAACAACAGATAGTTTACCTGTGAAACACTCAATACATGTTCTTTTCTGGTCTCGAATGTTTTCCAATGCAGGTGCAAAAATATGAAATAAGAATAAAGAAAAACTGGGAAAAAAAATCTATCCTAATAAGTCGCAGGTGCATAAGGTGTAGTAAAAAGAAGTATTGATAAAATCAATTCTCTTGTGAATAACACGTTTATTGTTTTTGTAAATCATTATGAATAATAAACGAAAACTATAAAATATTGCGATATCTGGATATATCGAGAGAGGTCTGGAACAAGGTGCGTATTAATATTTATTTTCTTCGATGTATCTAGTCACGTGATCAGAAGGTGAAAATAAATCTAATATGCTTTCTTCGTTCTGTAATTTACTAAAATTTTCTGTGGTTTCTTTTTTTCTTTTCTTCATTTTTTGAAAAGGAAATCCGTTCTCTTTCCAGGTTCCCATTGAAACCATCAGAGCTCCATTTTGTAATACACCGCACAAGTCTTTTTTCATCGCTATTTTTATATAACCTTTATTTCCCCAAAGTTTTCCCCAACTATTTTTTATCAACCAGTATGGAATTTGGTTTTCTTCTCCATAACCAACAATAACAACTGCATGGTCTGTTTTATTTCCTGAAAAAATAATTGCAAAGACATTAAGCTGCACTAGATATGAAGGCGAAGGTTGCCTATATAAAAAGAATATAACTTATATCCAAAAGCTATTTATTGCATGTATTTGTCTTCGTTGGTTTAAAGGACCAGATTCAAAGTTTTTTTACTGGAACCAATTTTGGCTAGCTCTGATACACTTTGTGAAATATATGGTCACACTTACCACATTTGGGATCATCATATATTCCTGAAGAATAGAATTTAAATGTCTTTCTTGCACATTGCACTGATATACTTCCAGGACCGAACATCGAGAGAGCAACTTTTAACTTTTCACCATCATGTTTTTCAATAGTTCGATAAGATATCTTTTTTATCATTTCACAATTGTCCTTCTTTCCACAATGACAGTAACTCTCCTAAGATGAAAATAAATATGAAGGGAACAATTCGCCTCTATATTACTCGCTTACGGTAAATCTTCTATGCTTCAATAAGACATTCTAGGTAAGAGTGACTGCTTACAATAACATAGCCGCTTGATTACTTCTTTTTAATAATGGTTAAACATGAAAAATTATGAACCGCCTGTGTCACAGTATCCATCTATTAATCGCTTACGCTGGTTGAGTATGCCTGTCCACCAAGAGCCTCTATTATAAAAATAGCTTATTAACATCCTCTCCAATAAGTGCTCTCAACTCTCCCTCGCAGAGGCTTTAAAGCTGGAGTTAGAGTTTAGCACCACAAAGAGTGGGACGAAGAAGAATATGTACTTTACCTGTCCTAAATATTTTCCATAACTCTTTCTTGTTGCCAATCCGTGTTCACCAACAAACTTCAGAGCACGCCATGACCATCCTCCTCGACACCCGTTGTTATCATATCCCCAACTACAATCAATCAGCTCTTGTACAGATAATTCTTCTAAACTGCCATTCTAAGGTGCATCACAATTTACTTCAGGCCGTTTTAAAATTATTGACGGATTAGCTTTATGCTTATGATTTTTTATATATCTATCATATATATATCTATCATATATCTTTTATACATTGTTAAAAAATCAAAAAAACTTACTTGAATAGCAAAGGCAGCCTCGATTGCTCCAACTGCAGAGAACGCCCAACACGAAGCACAAAAACTTTGACTGTGTACTGCACTTACAACGCCTAAAAAAGTGAGTTGCGTTTTTTTAATACCATTTGATTGATCTGAGTAAATGATTCTTAAGCAAAAATACTGGATCAAATTGTAGCGTGCATTCATTTTTGATGCAAATGGATAATTTTTCGCGAAAAATTAAGGTTCAAATTTGCGGGTGTAAGTTTTTGCGAATTGTCAAAATGGAAGGAATTTGTGGAGGTGAGGAACCAACGATTGTAATTGGTTACAGTTTTCTTTTTTTCAGAACAATTTTATAAGTACAACAAGGTTGGGAATAATAAAAAATAAAAACAAAAAAGAACAATGGCAAGAGAAAATAAAAATAAACCGAAATCCGTTATGCTGTATTTTTATCTCGTGTTCTATACGCAAATCACAAAATTGAGACAAAATCCTATGCATTTATTTGCGTAAGAAGCACATTTTAAAATGAGTTTCGCGGGTATTATACTTTCTAAAATCGGTGCACTTTTTGTGATATTGGCGTATAAAGTAAAAAAAGTATACATATTTACCGTAATCTCTCCAGTCTAAATTTGTTGGCAAAGGCGTTGTTGGAATTTCCAAGCGCAGTTGAGGAATATCATTTATTTCTTTTTGCATATCTGGAGTATCAACATTGGGTTGTCCTTTCATCATTTCAAATTCTTCGTCGGAGAGATCAGAAAAATGATTCAACTCCAAAGAATAATTCAATTTTGCTCGATTATGAGAGTGTACGAAGCTGTAAAAGAGAAATTTTGCTCGATTATTAGAATGCACAAAGAACTTAAAAAAATCCCTAACAAGTTTTACCGTGAAACATTAAAAATTACACGACAAATAATCGGCTTAAATTCAAGGCATCTCAAAGAATATTGAAATTGTTGATAACGTACAAGACGTTCTAGTTTGATGAGCCTGCCGTTTAGAGAAGGAAGTGAGAAAAGAAAACAAAACAAAAATGCAGCAGTAAAAAAAGTAGAGAAAAAGAAGTCAGGCAGTCTTCTTAAAACTTGAACAGTTGTTTTCTTGTCTGAGCTGGGTTTGTTGTATGTTACTTTTGCGATAATTCATAAACTTTTTTATAGTCATTACCGTGCGTTATGTCTAAATATATCTTTCCGTTTCTGATTTTCCAAATCGTCGTATTGTTTATCATGTTTGTGTTTATAAGTTGTGTAAGTCTCGCTAAGTTCGTTTTCTCGATGTCCCGGCTCTTCACTATGTAAAAAATCCCACATTGGGTTTGCTTCAAAATGTGATTTCATTTTCTTTAATTTTTTGTAACATTTAAACTCTACGAAAAATAAATACATACGGTAAATACTCGATTAAGTACTCCGGGGGCTTATTTGGCAAAAATGATTACGAGAGTGCAAGATTATTGGTGTGTGTGTGTGTGTGGGGGGGGGGGGAAGGGGGTTATTAGATGGAGGGGTGAGGTGAGTTAGTTAGGGAAGTTCCGTACATATTTCCATTGGTTACTGTAACAAAAACACTGATTCGAGCACGGACTTGGAGTTAGTAGTTAACTGTTACCTACACCACTAGTCGTTAGTCGTGGAAAATCCATCGAAATTCGCCTATCGAAGCAAAGTCGATAAAAATGTATCGCGTTTGTTATATGTAGCTTTAAGATTTCGAGCGTAGCTTAGCATAGCCCGGATTTGGCCGAAAAACAGACAGACAGATAAGGGCCTATTATTATAGAGACAAAATATGGTTGTTTAACAGAACTAACCTTTCGGAATTTGAAGTACTTTATAGTCGAACTTCCACGGTTCGAATGAAAAGTAATCAATAATGTAGTGGTCGTAGTGAGACCGCAATAAATGATCGTAGCCAATCATTTCGTAGCGCAATGGTTTATACGGTTTTGATTGGCTAACGTGAAATGTGTATGTATTATTTTTATCCACGAAGCGTTTTTGATAAACAAATTTAAAAGCAGGAACACCATTGAATCGATGTGGGCCAGCATACTAAAATAAATGAATTGAAATGCAACTCTTCATAAAGAAAGATTTTTGATGTTAAGAAATGGTGACTAAAAAAACTTTTTAATATGAAGTTGTATATGTGCTGTTTTTTCAAATTGTGGCAAACATAATTTTACGAAAAATATATCAATGTATATACCAGTCAAATGTATCTAAATATATATATATATATGTACCTTAAACTTTTTTACATTCATGGGAATAACGGTTTGTCCTCTTCTGTTCGACCATTTTGATTCTTCTTTGTACCAACAGGATATAGTGTTCTCATCCAGGTCTGCTTTTTTGCTCCAGTGAGCGGGAGTAATCTTCACTACGACTCCGTGTTTACCAATGTCACCTCGTTGATAGCTTTTATCCATACCTAGAAAATTGTGTGAAAAAAGATATATGGTAAGACACAGGTTTTACCTGTTAAGACTTCGATGAAAACGATGTGAAGAGAAGTCAAATTGGGTTTGAAAATAAATAATTAAAAAAGAAAAAATAATGAAAAAGAAGGAAAGAAAGAAAGTTAAAAGGCAAGATCAAATTGGAAAAGGTGTTGCCACATGTCATAGATGGGATTAAAAGGTGTTTTTTTACCCCTAATCAAATATGCCAGAACCTTTCCTTAGTGGTCCACTTACACTATTCATTCAGGTTGGAATATATATTACTATCTCTTTTAAAATAGCCGTATTCCGTCTGTCTGTTTGTGCGCGAGGAAAAAGTCGTGTTACGGAAACACAAAATGCTAAAGGACCCTGTGGATTTTTCCACGGGTTGACGACTAGTCCCTTTAATAATACCCATATTTCAACGAAAAGTATATTTATATTTATAAAACATTAAAAAATTAGAATAAGATGGAAGATCTTAAATCAATAACATTGTGAAGCCGGAGATTTCCTTTCTGTTGAAGTTAAGAGTGCTCTTTCAAAATTGTCCCCATCTGCGATGAAACTGACTTGTTTCATCTCAGTTCTGCAAATTACGAGAGGTGCACAAGTAAATTTTGTGACATCATAGTTGACGCCAGTCCTTTTAAATTTAGTTTAACCTCACCATAATAATAATCAATTCTGCTCATGTTTAATTCACCAGCGTACCAAGTTTCAAACGGCTCCACTAGATCATCAAACGGCAGAGTTATAGTTCCTACCGCGTGATAAAACATCGGGAAATTTATTTTATATTTAATACTGTCTTCTTCTTTCTTTAATGCTTTTTCCAGCATTTCGTGGAGTTTTATGTCGGTGTTGTTATCAACTGAATCAAACGAGTCTAAAATTTTTAATTTAGATTCTTTGTTATATAGTTTCTTTTTAATTTCTTCAAAGGCTTTCTTTTTCATTTTTGCAGTGAAGTTTTCTTGGAACTTTTCAATGTCTTTACCTTTGAATAGATTTTGTATTTCTTTCAAGTCAATATCAGTAGAAAATTCGTTTTTCTTCTTCTTCTTTTTCTCTGATTTCTTTTTATTGTCCTTCTTATATAAAAGTTTCTCATCTTTCGTTAAACTGTTAATCGCCTGTACGCCACTAACAAATTCATCTTCTTTACCATCCGCGCTTGTATCATCTTCCGCGCATTCCTCAGGTTCGTCAGATTGTCCATCGACTGTCTTGTTTTTACTGACATCTCTGGTTGCACTTACGTTAGTTAATTTTTGTTCTTTGTTTAGAGGTTCCTCGGACGTCCGCTCAGCAACATGGTCCGAACTGTAACTCGATATCTGTTGAACTCTGGCTCGAGCAGTGCTTGCGACATAATATTTTTGTTCAACATCCACAGGAAGTTCTATCAAAGTTTTTTTCTGCACAATATGCGATAAGTAACTTGAATGTACGTATTGATGTTTGCTTATGATTTCAATACACAAAAGCAACGATAAAAAAAGTAAACGCATGTTGCTATAATGTAAATAAAAACATTTTTACATGCGTTTTGCTGACTATCAGCTGTAAAAGTTGAGATAAACTTCCATGCTTATGTGAGTGAGTCCTGAAACAAAAATGGCAGCTGCTAAACGAGGCAAAAAGCTGAAATGTAACGAACCGTGACGTACATTTTGGGCGTTAGTTAAGAAAAAAAAAAACACGGTGATTTTTATCAAAAAAGAAAATTTATTATTTAAAAGCAAGGCTCTGTTGGTCATTTTATTTGGATATATATAAATTATAAGTGGAGGCTATAAAGCATCAGTTTCGGCTCGCATCTTGCACTACGTTTTGATATTTTTTGTCCCGAAAATAATTATGCATTCCTTCTATATAAGACATACGTACGATCCGCTTACTTCTTGCCTGTTTACAAACGAATTAGGACTCACAGATTTAGTTATTCGATAATATAGGAAATTTCAAGTTTTTTGCTTAAGTCAACATAATACTTTTCCCGGTTTTTCCCTCTGATGTGAACGGTTTCGAAATACGGAAGGTTTAAGGGAACGACTTAACGCGAACTTGTTTAACGGTAAGTGACCAAATTTTTGCTGAATGACCAATATTATTTCCCAACCTACAATTCTTGTTGTCTAAACTTTTTTGCCATTTTTTTTCCTATTTGTACATTTTGATTTTTGCCCATTTTTCAACTTAACTATGAAACGGTAATAAAGAGAACACGAAACTTAGCCTTGTATCAGTCTGAATAAAGTTTCAAGTGAACGTAGCAGAGGAAAGAGTGCCGAGGAGAAAAGGACGAAGCAAAAGCTGAAAACGAAAGCAGATGAAATAAAAATAAAAATAATCATTGAAATTGATTGATTTTATAGTTTTCATCGTGTTCTTAGTGAAATTCTATTAGAAAACCTTTTTGTAAATTCAAACTTTTGTGGTCGTTTTTTATCTAAAAATTAGTCGGCAAAAAGCGATTAAATTAAAAAATTCGGCAATAGTGATTTTAATTATGTCAAAGTGTACCGTATTTCCTCAAATAAGCGCCGCGTATTAAACTTTTACTTTTTTGATGCTGCACTTAATAGAGGCGGTGCTAATAAGAGACCGGCGCTTATATTATATTTCTGCTTTTAAGAATTTCGGGTTACAAACATTAAAGCACAAAAACCAAAATTAGAACACACCTGGAGATGCAGACAGTAAAGATGAACAAGAACTTCTTTTTGGACACATACCAATCGAGTTATCAAAACTGAACAACCAATCTTCAAACAGATGATTCTAATTTAATTATAGTGAATGTAATGGATGGGAGAGAAAAAGAGAATTGGACTTGTTGTTCCAGCCAAGTTTAAATGTTTTGCAATGAATAAAAATTTTTTCAAAACTTTTTCTTTATATGATTTGGTACCTTCCTACGCATCTGCTCGTCTACCGGCTAAGAAATATTGCAAATTGGTACTGCTTTTAGCCAATTTGTAGAATTGGACGAAGAACTGATACTATTTTGTACTGCCTAATTTTAAAAAGAGCGATAGCTGTAACAAGATTGCAGTTAATAATTTGTTTGAAGAAACAAGCTGGGGTAGAATTAAAGACATATTTTAAAATGATAAATAAATATAATTCTATAAATGTAAATTACTACGCATGCGCACTACAAATTGACAAAAAATTGTTTACTAATATATACTTCACCATAAAATCATGAAAATCTTTCTTATATACTTCTTTCACATAAAACTTTACGTACACGAACTCTCGCTTATTAGGACAAAACACAAAAGTTTATTATGGAGAAGGATTACTAAGGGAAAATATTGACTGTTTGCATCCACCGATATGGTAAATTTTGCAAGGTGGAGAAAAACCTGTCTATCAAATATATTACTGTGAAAGTTACTTAAAATGCAAGAGAAGTGTCGACCACAAAATGCTGCTTCTCTACAAAGTAAAAATATAAGAAAGTACATCCAATATCTAAATTTTCGCGAAACGCTGAATCGAAGTTTTTCCAGGAATTTTTTATGGGCTATTTTTACGTTAGGGCGATTTATGTAACTAACACCTCAAATAATTTTCAAAAAATTTGGCTCTTTTGAGGCTTGACACATTCGTGAAATTAGAAATCTTGCGAAAATTACGAAATTTATAAAACTTATCAAGGAAAATGAAGTCGTTGGGTTTTTGACAGAAATACGTCGAACCTCCGACACATTATCTCTGACAATAAAAAAAGACACAAAATAAAATCACAAAAATAACCACCTATTGCATAACAACAGGTCCTTTCAGGAAGATTTCTTCGCGAAGTTTCACTTCGTTACACAGGTTTCAAAACTTGCAAATTTTTAAATTGATGTGAATTAGTTATTCTCCCTTCTTCCTAACAGCTGGTGACCGATTCTTCGGTGCTGACGTAGTAGAATCGTCATTTAACCAGTTTTCCCACTCGTCTACGTCATTGCCCCAGCTGTCCTGTTTAATTATGTTTTTCTTTTTTGTCTTCACAGGAGTTTGCTCGTTTCCCCAGTCATCGCTGTTCCAATCATCGCGTGACTCGCCACCCCAATCAGCGGTTTCCCATCCGTCATTCGCACCCGACGACGAAGCGTCCAGCAAATCTTCCGTTTTGCTCTCTTCTTTTTCTTTTTTTCTGATCTCCATCGCAGCCTGAAATGGATTCACACCATTGTCTGCAGACAAACCGCCATAGCCGCCCGCATCTTTCTTCTCTTGCATTTCAGATGAACTATTCCCAGCGGTTCCCCCGTTTGTTATGGATTGGCTTGTACTATAACCTAAGTAAGATTGCAAATTATACCATCCTTTCACACCATACTCCTGTGCCTATAAAAAAAACGATCCATAAATTTCGTTATATTGATAAGAACCACAATAAAAAGAACTACGTAGGAGTACTCGTATGCCACACGTACCTTTGAAGCTGCTCCGTGCAATGACGATGATACTTCATCAACTAACTTTCCTTCATTTGCCTGCGTTGTGAAAAAAAATATAAACAAAGTGAAAAGAATGTACAAAGAAGTGAACTTAACAAAGTAATTCGGTACAAAACAAAAGTTTCACCTTCGTTGAAATATTTGTGCCTAGCTCTTTGGCCTAAAAATAAACCCAAAAGGTCAGTCACCGTTCCAAAACACCACATAAAGGTATACATGCGTCTTTTTTAATAAGAAACAAGAGGCTCAGGTTATAGGTACTCTACTGTTAGCTATATAAAATTTCAATGATATTCAAAAAAATGAATAAACAAACAGAGTTCTTGCTAAACAGCATTTTTAAGGTTTAAAGATATAGGGGTCAACAGTGTTAAAGAAACATTCAGGCTGAACCCAGAAAAGTTTAAAAAACGTATCTTAATGTTTAAATTAAACTTTATATGGTATTTATATTTATTATATTAAATATTTACTGTTTTCAACTTTAATGGTATTGTTAAAATTATAATTATCGCAACGTCCAAAAAAATTTGAAAGTAAATACGCTACCGGTTAATGAATGTTTTATGTATCTATCCCGCATGTACTCGTTACCACATGCAGTGCTAGTGCCTTGTCGAGTCATGTTTTGTTTCACAGGGGATCGAGAACAATCCATGTCTACGTCACTGGTGTTCAAAGCACTCGTACAGTCAGTTAAGTTAAACGCAGCGTAAAGTAGCTAGTAAAAAAAATATTAATTTTTTTAAAATTTATCATAAGCGTGCCACGTGTCATTGTTCGAATGAAATACACCTTCTCCAAATTTCATATTTTTCTTGTGAAACTTAGACCAGCTTAATTTAACTTCAGGAAGAGTCGGTTTTGGCGAAATTATTGTTGCAGTTAAAATTTCGCTTTTATGTGTAAGCTAACTTTGACATTATAGGGATGAAGTGTATACGAGTAACACTAGGAATGACGGAGAAAAATTGGTATGGGTATAAATTTATCAGTGGATTTTTTTTAAAAGTTTTATAAACGTAACTTTCTTAATTTATAAACTTGTAACATAGAAAGCAATCCGTTATAAAAAGAAAAATACTAAAAGAGTAAGAAAAGTAAAATAACAAGTAAATAAAAATCAACCGACCTTGTGTGAGGCAGGTTTGATAACATTTTCATTCATTTTACTGCCGAGTTTAACAGCCTACAAAATTTTAACCAAAATTATTATTTGTACCCAGGATAATAAACGGGAAAAAAATTAAGGTAACTTCTTCATTGCAATACCTTCTCTGATGCAACTGCTGCGAGCTGTTGAGCACCAAGAGAAAAAGAAGACCATCCCTAAAAAATAAATAAAAATAAATAAATCAAAACAAGCAAAGCAACAACAACAAAAAGTATAACAACAACAACAACAACAAATTTAAAGCTGTTTAAAATACGTACAAACTGGAGCGTGGATAACGTACTGTCCCAACCTATTGACAAAAAGATTAAACGATTCTATAAAATTGTTTTTTATTCAAAATTTATGTATTTACAATGTTGTCACACTTACCTGAATCTGCATTTGAACTTTGTGGGGCTGGACTGCTTCCAAAGCCAACATATTTACCGCCTTGACTTGGTGGCAAATTGCTAATAAGAAACAAAACAAATATCTTGGTTTATAAAATACACCATCATCTCTTAGTATTCACTAATTGTCAATCAATTGCCTGTGAAATAAAGAAGGAATAAACCCTAATAATTGAAATTTTTTAACGTGTTTTATCTCTGTGCCAGTTATTTTCTCGCATTACGACATTTTTGCGAACTTTTTTCTTTCTAATTGGACAACGAAACAGGTTATTTTAAAAGAAACATCTTTTTAAAAACACGAGATCATATAAACCATCTGCGGAAGGGACAAAAACACACTGGTCGACTCTTTTTGCTTGTTTGTCCAGGGATACCCAGTTTGGGTTACATGTGATGCATATCGCATTGCTTGCCTTCTACAGAGTGGGAACGTAACCAAAAAAATGAAACTTATGAATTGACAAAGCATTTGACGCTAAAAGGCATTTTCGTAGTCAGGCTCCATAAATATTCAAAAGAATTCCTTCAAATTTAACATAAAGTATCTTTTTCGTAGAGTATTTGTTTATAGAATCACAATTTTAAGATATGGGTTTAAACTAGGCTACAATCTTCTGTTATGATCATGATTTCATGAACATTAACTTTTATATTACACAGTTTAAATAATATTTGTTGTGATGAACATATTATTTAATGCTATTCATTCTTACTCTGGTCGTGCCTCATTTTCAAGTTGCCTCTTTTTAAAATAATCATCTTTTTCACGGTTGATTTCGTTCCTAACATAAAAAGAGATAAGGTATAAGACCACAACTTTGACGTAAACAAATACAGCAAATATAAAGAATTTGTTGCTTACTTTGATTTTCCCAGAAATGATTCAAGGTCGTCCATACTGTTAATGCCATTTTGTGTAGAGCTGGCTGATGACATTTTGCTCCGTGCTGGGTTAGGACTGGATTTTAATGAATTTGAGCCATTTAGAACAGGTGCTGTATAGTTTCGAGCTGATGATGTTGCTTCTGACCAAGTCTTACCTTGTGCTTCAGTGTTAATCTAAACAAGAACAATACTATGATAAAATCGAAAAGGTTCTAAATTCTTAAAATATACACATGTCTCTGAAAAGAACCCTTTTTGGACAGAAAAAAAAAATCTTTTTAAAACTTGAGTTGCACTTGGTGGTCGAGAAAAAGACATAGTTGGGTCATATTCGGGACGGTTGGGTAACTCAATTCATCATTTTTTAAAACCATGGTGGGCACTTTTCATAAAAACCAAGTCCTCAGTTGTGGTGGTCAACTGTATATATACCAGACCTGTCATTAAGGGTTAAACAACACATCACAAGAAATAATTACCTTATCTCGATACAAAGCAGCTGCTTTAGAGTTATATTTCTCTTTTAATGATCCCCCTTCTGTATAATCTGGTTGTGAGTTAAAAAATGCTTTAGCTTTCATATTACCACCAACCTAAATTATTTAATATAAACTGAAATTTCTGCTTTTTCTCGCATGTGTATTAAAAATCAAATATTGCCTAATACTAAACAGAAAATGCAGATTTTACTCTACACAAATCACAACTCACTTTCATTTTATCAAGCTCTGCATCTTTCCATTTATCCATTGTAACTGAGCGTACAAAGCTAGATCAACACAGAATCACAAATCATATATATATATATATATATATACATATGTCACAAGAATTTTACCTACTGTATGAATTTCTAAATAAACGTTACCTTAAGTGTACTCCTAAACCTCTATGCTTTCCAGAGCAATCCAAACAAATCCATATACCATATGTAACACTAACCCATTGTGGATTATGCCCATTACACTCGAAACACGCCTATGGAAAATTATCACACTTAGTATATGCTCCTTAGATTTTCTTGGAATCATTTGATTTCAGAGCTTATAGTTTTTCTAAAAAACATTAAGATAGAAAATAAATAAAAATAATAAATAAAATAATTTATCCCGACTAGATTACCAATTTGTTCATCATTAAACACTTAGGAAAATCATTAGTAATCTGCTGCATGTGCTTAGATTTTATTTCTTGATAGAATTTCATTATATCAAACTTTTGCAATAGAATATAAACATAATCCCGATTAGTTTTTAATGAAAAACCTTAATTTTCTTGGTTTATTATTAAATATTTCTGTAGTTATATATGTGAACTCATGCTTCTATGCTCAGCTCTGGTTGAGGTTGGACGTATCTAAAATGCTCCGGTCTTGGCACGCTAAGTCTAAGAAAGAAAAAACAAGACTAAAGCTTGAAGAGCTCCCGCTTTGACAGCTCAGTCTTTTTTTATTTATTATATATTGTACTGCCTTCTTTACTTCATTTATATCTTTTTCATTTCTTTAATTTGTTGTTTTGTTAGTTTTTAAATTATTGTTTTTGTTAATACAGTACAGTCTGAATGTAATCTTTCGCGTACACGCTAATATCCCACCTTTGCGTGGAGGACGGCAGTTGTTTGTCTTTTGTTATAATTAAATCTCTTAAGGGTTTTGCGAGTTTATATTTGCGTGTTAAAAAACAATGCGCTCGCGGAGAAATATTTGAGCAATTATATTTCTTGTAATAGCGAGATGCATTGTGTAAATGTATTGATAAGCTATTCCCTTAAGTATTAGCGTGAAGTAATTAAATAATGAAAATCTTTCACAAAGTTTTATAATACATTGCGCGAGAATGTATTGTTGATTTAACTACTTAAAAAGTAGCGCCAGTAGCGCATTTAATTTAAAAAACATATGTTCAGAACTATTAAATGACTTGCGCGTTTTTTTATTAAAAGAATACAACTACGGTTTATTTTTGTAAAACAAATGGTGTATATTCTGAAATAAATACAATATCTACATTTCTCGATGAAAACATTTCCTTCTTAACAAACAACGTAAAATAATCCTTCAGTATACTGTTTTATTGAAACAAATAAAAACATTACTATCGCCGCTTTTCGTTTATAAACTTTTAAAATGCAATCTAAAAAACCTTTTCTATCGCCGCTTTTTGTTTATAAACTTTTAAAATGGAATCTAACCTTTTATATTTAATTACTGCAATTAAAAATTTCAAAAGAGTTCGCGCAAAATAGATTGCTAAAATTGATCTTGCAACCTATTGTGATTAAACAATCGATGGGGTCATTGTTTATCAGCGAGGTAATTATTTTCTAAAAAAAAACAAAAGCTATCACAATGTTATTGTTCTGTGTAACTATTCATGCAAGCTTCGTGTCCGCGTTAGATTACATTCAGACTGTACTGTAAATTGTTTTTATCCCAAAAACATTTTTATCACCGCCTTTCGTTTTTAAACTTTTAAAATGCGATCTAAAAAACATTTATATCGTCGCATTTCGCTTATAAACTTTTAAAATGCGATCTAAAAGAGCATTTCTATCGCCGCTTTTCGTTTTTAAACTTTTCGTTTATAAAATTTTAAAATGCGATTTTAAAAAACATTTCTATCGCCGCTTGTCGTTTTTAAACTTTTAAAATGCAATCTTAAAAGCATTTCTATCGGCGCAGACAAATTTAACTTTTCTAGATAAATGACATTTCGGAAAAATACGATCGCGTCCATGACGAAAAAGTATACACCAAGCAAAAACTACGAATATGCTTTTTTAACTTGATAAAACCTGAAACAAACAAATTAACTTTAATAAAAGACTTTTTTGAGAAGAAAAAAATTAAATTATACTGGTTATAAAAATTGTGGAGCTCGCAAAAATAATCGTGGGACACACAATCCTTCGTGAAGATAATAATAATAGCGTGGTAGCCACGATAAAATGTTTGAATGTTTGTTATACATAAAGACCGCGATTTTATTGTGGTTCGTGTGCACCACGCTTGTTACACGAACACGATGTTAACAAACCTTTTAACAGCACTGTATTCTTCAAAAAGGTTGAATCACTATGGGTGAAAGTGTGCCTGAAAAAAACTAAACTTATTTACGTGTGTGGGGTTTACAGGCCACCTGGAGGTAGTGATTTGCAGAGTACCGAAAACCTGCGTACTCATTTTAAACAGTGTTTTAAAACTTGTGAAATTAATTTTGTGAATCTTAAATTATGGGTTGAAAAATACTAGATATAGAAATAAATCTTTAAAACCTTCAACACTTTGTACTTTTACGACGTTCATTTAAAAGGCCGAAAATTTGTTTAATTTGTTTTTTTTCTTTAAAACCTTCTTTAAACGTCAGACCTTTAAAGTTTAAACGATGTGGGGCGGATAACGAACATTCTTACTTTAAATATTTAATATTTGTTTCTTGATCTTTTTTGCCAAATGCTTCTGATTTATTTATTTAATAAAAATGCACAAATTAATTAAAAACAATGTTAAAAAAATTGTCTTTTGTGACGGCATCATCGTGCGTGGAAGAACCTGATAGGCAGTGGGAATCCCGGGAAAAGACCTCTTTTTACCAAATCCTTTCTTCTGCCAAGCAATTGCCAGAGCTACAGAGCTTACAACTTGAAAGTAAACAAAAAACGTCATGCTGGAATTCATCTGTTAGGGTAGATAAATTGTCTCAATAGCCCGTCATAGACAAATTAGGCTATTATGGCATAATTTGTGGTTATCCCTGCTAGCTAGCTAAAAATGTAAAAAACAAAAAAGCACTGATGATAAAAAAGAAATAAAAAAGTTAAATTAAGATTGGTAATTTCCTACAACAACAAAAAATTTAGTGTTTGTACACGTCACGTGTTAGAGACTCGCTTTCTTTTTCTTTGAAAGCACAAAATATAGCTAGGAAAACGAACCATACATTATTTCCATCTTTAAATTTTAACTCTCGAAGCACTCTTCGTGTTCTTGGGCTTGCCATTTAATTTTAATTTAAAATCATCTAAAAGTAGCTTAATAAACCTAAACGATACAGCCTTCTTCACGTTCGTGTTGTTTTTTCTTCTGGTCTTTCGAAATCTTTTCCGTAAGCCATTATGAAAAGATGACCTGATTGTTTTTAACTCGCTTATTTTGAAATAAAGGCCAAAAGGCTAAAACATTTTTTCGGCTCAACGAGATGAAATGACGTATGCTGCTAATTCAAACTGTGATCTGGTAACAACATGCACGAAACGGATTCAAACTTTTATCAAACCAATAGCAAGTTGTCCTCAAACACATTAAAAACTAGCGCTAATTTAGATGAATAAGTAACAACATACGAGACAACATTCAACTTTCATGTCTGTCTGGTCTAGACATTTAACGAAAACATTGTCTCGATAATGTTTTGATCTCGCTTGCTCAGACGTTTTTAATTTAAAAGGACAAGCAGATGGCGTGACTGGTTGTTTTGTTGACTGAACGTGTGTCATACCTTTTTCCTTTCCCAACCTTTACCTATTATAACAGTAAACAAAATTCTGTATAAGTCACATATTCTTGTTGATGGCAACAACAAATTTGCTCTTCAGTATTTTATATTTGTCTAAGCAAACAAGTTATGGTAGATATCCATAACAGATGTTAGTAGTTAGCTGCGCTAGCTACATAGCTAGTTAAAAGTAAAACCCAATCTCTTTTTGCGTGAAGAATAGCTCTTTTTTGCATACAAGACCAAGAAAAATTACATCACAGGTTATTGTTTTAGACACATTAAAAACACATAGCTAGCTACAGAAAAATTTTATTATTCATTATTCGTTATTTTTCCAATTAAAATTTGTGTCCAGTCGCCCAAAAATGCCTGTATATATGAGGGTGATCTTAGAAAACGTTGAATAAAATTCTCGTTGATTCTCTCAAACTTCTCGATCTAATTCTTGAACTTGCCTGATTTATTTCTGAAATGCAAAACAGTGCTTTCACTCAGCCACAAAAGTACTTTTGAAGAATTGCAGAATTGTGTGAATTTACTATATATAGTGACACATTTTCACCACTGACCTATTTTCACCTTCGTTTGAGTTAAAAGCCATGCCATTTTAGCTTTTATTGCTACGAATAAAAACCACATGATTCTCTATGACTCCTACTCTGATGAGTTAGCTTTGAGCAAAAGACAAGACTTGGAAATATCCGAAATTAGCTTAGCACAAGGGGGTGAGAAAATCTAACTTGATTTTTTATCTTTTAATTCACTGATACTGGAGATTTCTTTTTCTATCCAAATGAGTCTATTAACTTCTGGGAATGTATGTTACTAACAACAAAATTCGATTTTCTCTTGGTGAGCTACAGAAACTAATTAGTAAACTGCAGTCCAACAATTTTGAAAACTATGCTGAATTATGTCTGTCATTAACTGAATAACTAGCAAATTGGAAAAGGATTTTGTGTTGGGTGAAGAAAATGATGAAAATGACTAACAAATGGCTTATCGTAATAAAATGGAAATTTTTACGCATAAAGTTAGAATTTTGAAAATAATGAACTTTTTCATGCAAGTGCTCAAACACATGTAGGCAAGTTTGACATATTGTAATCAAAGGCTGTAACAATGTATAGTTAAATCAATTATTTCTGGCCTCTTGAATTTTTGGTGGCAAACCGATTACTTGGGATCAGCATGCCCATTTGCAATAAAATTTTGTGTGAACATAAGTCCTACACAATTTTCTACAAAATAAAAACTAAGGTAAAACAAAATAATGTTTTTCTTTAAAAATAAAATAAAACCTATGTATACAAAATATAAAATATAATATTATTTTTGCCTCTTAAATGCAAAAAGTAAGTTCCGCAGAAATTTAAATATTGCTTTATATTTAAATATCCAACTCTTATTAATAATGTTTCATGTTTCTTTGTACTTTAGTTTCGAAATGTCTCGTCAAACAATCAAAAGTGTGTTGGAGTTTGCAGAAGCAGTAGCACAGGCAAAGGCAATGCCATCTCAGGATGAAGAATGGAAAATGGTTCTTGGTATTTTCGATGCCCATATATCAATTGGGCAATGTTATGTACCCGAAACATTTAACTCTAAAGTACAAAAATGGTTTGGAAAAATAGATGACAACTCTTCTGAAGAAGCAGTTTTGCGTGTTGAAAAGCAAACTGTTGGTAAGAATTTTACTGGTATAATAACTTCCCAATCCAAATTACCAAAGTCTTCTTAATTGAGATTTAAAAAATATGTTAAGCAATTATTTAGTTATTTATTTAGGATGTTTTTTTTTGGTTTATTTCTTTTCTTTTTAATATTGAAATACTCTCAGCCTGTTCGTTTTTAAACTTTTAAAATGCGATCTAAAAAACATTTATATCGTCGCATTTCGCTTATAAACTTTTAAAATGCAAACTGTTGGTAAGAATTTTACTGGTATAATAACTTCCCAATCCAAATTACCAAAGTCTTCTTAATTGAGATTTAAAAAATATGTTAAGCAATTATTTAGTTATTTATTTAGGATGTTTTTTTTTGGTTTATTTCTTTTCTTTTTAATATTGAAATACTCTCAGCCTGTTCTTAGCTTTTTAATAGCTGTTTTTATAGGCACAATTTTATAGAACAATAAGGCTAGGAATAGGAACAAAAGAAAAACGATGTGAAGGCAGAATTTTGCTGTATTGATATCTTTTTTTTTTCTGAAAAAGTGTGAAACTTGTGCTTAAATTTTGGATTACAAATATTTTTATTATTGTGAAAAAAATAGCTCAAAGTCTAATATATAATAAAAAATTTCAGGCTGAACATGTGAAAAAAATCAAACACAAATTTATGTAAAAAAAGTGTATTAACAGGAGTCCAAGTAGTAAAAGTTCATATATGATCCAATTAAAATTTCTCGTTGCCGCACTGCTTTACTCACAACTTTTGTCTTCTATAAAAGAGAGAAACAAGGAACTAACAGAATGGTACATAAATTTCTTATATAGTTCGAATTGTCAATAAATGGACGTATGAGCAAACCCTGTTTAACCCATTGAGAGCTTCTAGGCCAATGAACAATCAGTTAGAGATAAAATCACACACTGAAGTTGCTGATTCCTTGGAAGAAATACCAGAAAAATGTGATTTTTGTTCGCCATTGAGCTATACTGCTGTCGGTATGCAAGCATTTGTTTTTTGTGGCAATCTGTAAAGGAAAATATTAATAAATTAAACTATTTCCATCCAATATACATCAGATTTTTTGAATTTGTGAGCTTTTTTGTATACATTTGCAAGAAATAATCAAAGATTTTTGCATTATTTTGTATTAAAAAAATGTTTGCACCTCACCAATGATGTTGTTTAAGAACAAACAGTTGCAATCTTTCACAAACTATTGATTAGTTACAAATGAAAAGTGTAATAATGTTGATAATAAGTTCAATTTTTTCATTTTGTGCGCTTTATTTCAATGTTACGCATATAAAAAGCTTATTCTGCTTATATATTCGTTCTTATTTAAACAATTTATGTTGGAACGTCTGCGTTTTATCGCATGATTATGCCTCCTCTGAAAAAGCCTAAAACTTGCAAAAGTAGCGTGTAAAAAAATATTATATAAAAAATAACTTTTGAAAAAAAAAATGAAAAAATTTTGCAAAAGTTTGTGATTTTGTTTAACAGTTTTCACTTAAACTTAAATTAAAGCCATGCACAGTGGCCTCCTCCAAACTATTGTCATGTGTAAATATTCATAACAGTTTGAACTTTAGATTTGTGGGGAAGAATTGAAAGAGATACATGCTTAACCGCAGGAAATTGTGCAAAATATGATGGATTTCATAGTCTCATAGTATTTAAAGATCATTCCCCACTTAAATATTGCAAGGTAGGATTATGAATTTGTTGTAAAGACTCAAATAAGCACCTTCAAATAAGCGCCCTCTCCCCTGAAATATCAAATGAGCGCCTAGGTGCTTAATCCAGTCTTTACGGTTTTGCAAATAAATTTACCAATTTGTTTTTCGAATTTATATGTCACATCACAGTAATTCTGACAAAATGTTAAGAAAAAAATTCACTTTTAACATCATAAACATCAATAAAATTATTAGGCAATTTGCCTTTGATATGTGTACTTGTTTTCGGGAATTTTCATTGTTTGCAACAGTAAAGAGCTGAAAAAATATCAGGGTAAATTTTAAATACTTTATTGGAACTTTTAAAACAATATAAAAAATCTTTTGGTTTATTTAGTGCTTTCTGTTAACCTATATTAGTTTTAAACGAAGGCATGACAGAAACTTTGAAATTTCTTCTTTTTTGACAACTACATTTTCCTACATTTTAAACAAAAAACTTGGTGCTGTTTACTGGAAAATAAAATCCTAGTAAATAATGCTACTGAGATGCTATTTTCAACTTGCGAAAATAAACACATTCAAAATTTATTATCCTCAATTTTCTCAAATTTAAATATACAATTGTTGTCTCTGAAACAGGAAAAGTTAAACGACATCTTTAGCATTTGCGAAGAGTGGTTTGACTGTGCGAATGAGAGTAATCCGAAAGCAATATTTCCAATGTTCAGCTGGAATTGCAAAGGTCGAGCCGGTGCATCACAGAGCCACGGTCATGCACATTTATTGCTTGCTGAGGAATACCACTATGGGCGATGGGAATTTTTTCGTCACTGCGCAAAGCAATACAACAATGCAACTGGTCAGAATTATTTTTTGGATTTGATTAAAATCTCAAAATTGATGGGACTAGTTAAAAGTTTTGGTACAGCTCACATAGTAACCAATATAACTCCCTCGTTTGGTTACGATTTTTTCGTTATTGGTTGGAATTTTGATAAAGATTTCCGAGATGCTATGGATAGTGCCATAACTTCATTATTGGATCGGTTTAAATCGCTGACATTTAACATTGGAATACATTTTCCACCTTTAGAGAAAGGGAAAATCAGAAAACGATTAGATGTGAGTACTTTGGACGAAAAACTTAAACTGCCGGACGGGCCAATGCCATTTATTTGTTATTTGGTTGATCGAGGCGATCCTAGTAATGGTCAGTACACGTCTGATGTTTGTGGAATGAAGTTGTATGGAAGTAATATTGTCTCGCGAGATCCATTTGAAATAGGCAACACTTTGCAAATACCTGATATATTGTTGAAGTAGGGAATGAGGAAGACAGTAAGTGAGTTATGGTGTTTTAGTTTAAAAGTTTAAAACAGTTTCATTTTCAACTTAATATTTCTTTTTTTATATATATATTTTTTTGTGTATCAGTAATATTTATACCATCAAGCTTGTATATCCTTTTTATTAAATTTTGTTTCTAATATTGAAATTTATATTTTTTTAAATAGCTAGGTTTGATAACCATGTATAATTATGTGTGTGATCAGGTCAATGTCCAACTTGGTCGCGAGAACGCGGTAATATTGAATGGCGGTAAATAATAGTTTTAAAAAAAATTCACTAGTGGTTGGTGTAGAAAATTAATCCGCTGACCATTTTTTCGCATGGATATCAATTGCAATTTGTTTTGCTAATATTTGCCCAGTATGATTCAGATAAAATGTCCTAATTTAGTTATATCATGCTATAAGACATTGTGCAAAATATGATGGTATTACATTATCTAAAATATTACTTAATCTATAAAATGCTATCAATTTGATATTGTTTCATTTTATAAAATAAAAACTAAAAGCTATTTCCATCACAAAGAGTTTTATACTTTTGACAGATAACCAAAAAGTCGGTGCTTGTTATATAAAGATTCCATTTGCAGCTTAAAGAAACTTTTCACAAAGCTTGAATTTGATTTTGACTTGTTATACTTTTGAAATTTAAAACAAGACCCTCTTCTGTTTATTCAAAACTAAATTTTTGATATTTATAACCAACACTTATTTTTACAACACAATTTTAACATTTAACTTGCACTGTTTTTTAGTAGTTCGTGTTTGCTATATTTTATGTATCGTAGTTAGACAAATATAAAATTATATTCATATCTCATCTTTATCAGCCCCATAACCTTTTAATGTGTTTGTTTAAGTTCCTCATTTTATTTAGTCTCGACGTATTTCACCCTATTTGTTATCGTCTAATAATTTGTCAGTTTTTTTGTGTTTAAAACTTATTATAACTCGCTTACTTTAACTCCACATCTTTCAGGAACTAGTTTAGATCGAGATTTGTTGTCACTTTACCCCTTAAGGTTATATTCACACGTGTTTAAAATTGAAATTAACTACAATATTTACTTGTGCGGTTGTAATATGATATTTTTCTCTTTTTTAGGTACTGAACACAAAGAAATAACTTTATTATGTCGAATATTACAAAACATGATTAAAAAAATACAAAAAAATGTTTTTCAGAATGACCAATTGCTTCAAGCAATCGTGGAGAACTCAACGTGGAAACAAACTTTTAAATAATTGCATGAAATGTATTCATACGTCACGCCACACTCCCGGGCAAACTTGTTACAAACTAAATGGCTTACGTTACACTACACAAAACTATTTCAGATTACATTCTCCATCCATGACGTATAGAGAACGCTGGATTTTTACTTCAGCGTGTGACCTGGGCGTTAATATTCGACCGGTAAAGATAACGTCGCGGCTGGCTGCCGACCAGCTTATTAGAGACATGGACGAAGCGGAATTGAATCGTCTAAGTAGAGCTTTAGAAGATTTGAAAGAAGAAATATATTTGGAAAAAATTTCGGAAGAAGAAGCGCCATCTTTTCAATCGCTTGTTTTGTGTACGTGATCGCCGTCACTGTTTTTATATCACAAACTTTACCCCCCATCATCACTGCGTTTTTACTCTTAATATTTTTAATTCTAGTGGCGTTTAGTAATTCCCTACCTTTCATTGGATTTGGTTTCCTTGACAACGCCATTATGATTGTAGCGGTATGTTTTTCACAATATTTTGTGAAATGTTTTTTTGTGTCTTACTTGTTATCCCATTCTTTGTTTTTTATTATTTTAGGGCGAATATATTGATATAAAAGTGGGTGCCATGCTAGGAATTTCCACTATGGCTGGTAAAATGACATGTTTTATATGAACTTTATAAACAACATTTTTTAGTGTCATTAGAAATATTTTTTTTGTGTTTGTTTCAGCTGCTGCATTTGGTAACATGATTTCCGATGTTGCTGGAATCGGATTGGCGGGTTATGTGGAAGCACTTGTTGCTCGTATGGGGTTCGATGGACCAAGGTTAACTTCAAAGCAACTAACAATGAGGGCAACTCGTGTTGCATGCCATACTGTAAGAGGTTTTTCTACTTTTCCAATTAGGGTTAGAAAATTAAAATAAAATTTGCAACTTGATATGTCTATCTAAAATTATTTGAAATATTTTGCATTTCTCGGATTTTTTAAATATAATGGTCTGTGGTCCGTGGAAAAATGCACAGGTTGACCCGTCCTTTTTCGCCTCACTACTTTCGGTACCCTTTTACGTGACATATACGGGTAATATTTTTCAAACTAGTCGTCAACCCATGGAAAAATTCACGGGGTCGCCCATCCTTTATATATCACATTTTGTGTTTCCCTAACAGAAAGACAAAGGCATTTCGTGTTTTCGTTACAGGACGCGTCTTTTGCGGACAGACAGACAGACGGAATACGGGTATTATTTCAAAGACACATACATACTTTTGAGAAATAACTTTCTTTACTTCAATGAAAATGTCTTTTCATTTAGAAGAGATTTTTCTTCCCGACATCCCACACCGGTTTCATGTTGATAGTATGATAATATATTTCTCTTCTGCTGGAAGAATTGTCGAATATGTAGTTAAAAATGAAGTATACGTGTATTTTTTTGCGTTTACGCCCCCAAAGTCGAATTTATTTAGTAGTTCCGAAAGAACTTGAGAAATTGGAGAACATATGCATAACATGATGCCCTTTTATGATGGGGTGTATGGAGTAAACGTTGAAGCTGCGAACATACGAGCATGATGGTTGGTAGGCATAGATTGGTGTTGTTTCTGCTCTTCATACTCGAAAAAAATATCCATGATTTTTTTCTTCAACCTTGGCCAATCTTTTAGTTCGCACTGGACCAAACTGTCGGCCACTGTACTTCCAAAAATTTGGGCACGTTTTTCGACAGCAGATTGCGCTTCGCATCCATATGTAGAAGCTTGTTGCGGCCGGATTTCATGGTGATCAGCCCTTTGTGTGATGGAAGTTGTCAACGCTTTCCACAGTTCGGCTTTGGCACACTGCTCCTCCGTCATCTTCTTCTTCCGTCGTTTTTTAGGAGCAGGGGTACGTGGTTCATCCTCGTTCATTGTATCGACGGTCTCATCCATATCGCAAGTAATCTCAACGAAATCCATTTGATTATAATGGTCCCAGGTAGAAAAATATGCTTCGTTTACACCTGCACCAGAGGATCTTGATCCAATCTCCCTATTGCGCTCACTTCTATACTTTGTCAATGCGTTATGCCATGACGTTTTGAGCTCGTTTACGGTATACTTCCCATCAAAACGCTCACTCAGTTTGACCATCAGAGCTTCGCGCAACACTCTGTCTCTATAATCTTGTAGAGTGTGGTTCCAAAGCGCGGGATTTTCACGATAAAAATCAATCAATTCTTACAACTCGTCGGACGAAAGTTGCGCTTTTTTCTTTTCTTTTGTTAGATCAGTTACGATAAACTCCATTTGTTCATAAAACTTCCACTTTTTCGATGGAACTTCGCTTCCAGCATTACGTTTAACTTCACGGAGCATCGATGAACGAAGAGAATGGAATGCTTTTTCTAGAAAATCACAGCTATACGCCCCCTCAAATTCAGTGACAAGGTCTATTTTCGCAGCTTCTTTTTTGTCTTTATTTTTGTAATATATATTCCCACTGTCCCATAACGTTGGGTTCGCTTTATAAAAGTTTATTAAAGTAACTTTCTCCTCGTCTGATAGTTTTTTCTTTTCATCCGCCATTTTCGCTATTTTCTCACTAGCTACTCTTCACTTGCAGTTCAACTTCTCAAGAAAAAAACTTGTTTATATCTTTCTGTGATTTGATTGGTCAATAAAATAATGCCTCAAATAATTTTGTAAAATATTTGTTGCAGAAGGTGGGGACACGTGCAACATTTGCTCCACAACAAATTTTTCAGCACATTTTGTCCCCGGAGCACGGGAGCAAAATAGATTCAGATCTATTTTGTCCCCGAAGTTGTGGAGCAAAATGTTTGCTCCATGCAACATTTTTTTGCTGCATTGCAGTGAAAAATAGGCATGGGACACGAGTAATTTTTTTTATGCGCGTGCTATGCAGCAATGTTGCATAGCACGCGCATGAAAATGTTCCTCGTGGCGCCTTAGCTTAATTATCATTCTAATTTTTTGTGTATTTGCTGTAATTACTTTTATATTTTTCAGGGTCGAGCAGTTGGAATTGTAATTGGTTGTATTGTCGGAATGTTTCCTTTGCTATTTTTCTCAGATGACGAACATAAAGAATCGTCCCGTAACGAAACGAAAAAAGAAAATTATAAATTATAAATTTTCCAATATTTTTTTTCCAATATTTTTTTCCTTAATTTTTTATTACTTAACTATCAGATATACTTTAGGAGATGCAATATATTACGAAATTAATTAGTTGCTGTTTTTTTTATTTATTTTTTACCTTCAAGATAATAACTAAATAAATAATCAACCTCGTCCCCAGGGCATCTTGTATCTTTTCTGACCCCGGGACGGCGATACGAACATATCGCCGTCCCGGGGTCAGAAAAGATACAAGATGCCCTGGGGACGAGGTTGATAAATAATATAAGTCTTCTAAGTCCTCACGGGCAGTTTTTTGGTTTATTATTTTTTATTATTTAATTGGAAGAAACTTGTATAATATTTTGATAATTTTTGAACAGCGTGGTAATATTCACAACACTGTAATTTGCATCTTAACTAATTGTAGTGAAGAAATTTAAATGTAAAAATGTTTAGTCGTGTAAAAATTTATAGTGTTGATAGCTTACTCTATCAACCGATCCTTTTTTTTTTGATAAACAATTTAACATGGAGATGCATCTCCTCTTGACAATAATACTATTTGTTTCGTATACAAAAAATTTATCAACCAATCTGATTAAAGAAATCATAATTTTCCGATGCAATCCGATCCGTCCCGGACCCAGTTTTGGCCCTAAAAAAAATCTTAACGAATTACTTGAAGAACTAAATGCGACAAAATGTGAATGCCAACGGCACATTTGCCCCGTAGCGGTATCTTTACGAGAAAAACCGAACTAACGAATGTAATGTATCGTAACAAAATGCAGTTTAGAAATATAACTTGTCTTAATTGTGAATGTGAATTTTCCGTTACCTTTGATAAATTTAAAACGAAAAACCTGAATATTCACCCACTGGATAGAGAAAGGACCTGACAAAATTGATATTATTGTTTTAAATTTATGCCATGTGGAAAGTTTTGCCTAAAAGTTAAGCCAAAAAGACGTACTAGGTAGATTGGTCAAAAAATAACTTGCCAAGGTGGCTATAACTCCTAAACACTAAGAAAAAAACTCATGAAATATACTCCTGAAAAAATTTCCTAGAAAAATTGCAAAAATGATAAAGTTCTGGAAAAAAATTTCTCTGGATTGTTTTCTTTCATTTTTAGTCAGGTTATACAAACTGTTAGAATTTCTTTTTTCATGCAAATTTTTGTTTATTTGTCAAACAAGATGAAAATTTTCTGGAACTCTCTTTTTAAACAACGAGTGGCCACTCTGCCTGTGCAAATTAATACCAGCGTAGGTACAACGCGTAATAAGGGTCAACATTTAAGCAGTTTTTTATGTTTTCCTCAAAATTACGAAGATTTAACTTTTTAAGTTACTCACTGAAAACTATTGCTGTTCTTTCTAAAGTTTAATGGATGCCATTCGAAACATATTTTGCATAACGTGCATTCTTTGATCGCCAACTAGCAAATGTAGAAAAAAGGCTTTAAATAATTAAACTTTAGGAGATTTACGGAGGCATGGCAATTGTCATTATTCACACCAGTAAAAGATGTTACAATCAAGCATTGTTGTATGTACATATTTTTTTATTGAAAAAAAGTTTACAAAAATATAGGTAATATGTTTTTATAAGAAGTTACCCCCGTCCCAATTGTTTGTTGCTTAATGTCAGAGCCGCATCGCTTACTTGATGCCAGACCTGAATGTGAAAAAAGCAAGAAACCCTGGGAACAAGGTTTATAAGAAATGGGGATTCATTAGGATAGGAAACAAAATAGCATGAAAAAGAAAATAAGCACCGTAAATCGAACAGGCAAGCGTAAAAGGTTTAAAATTATCACCATTTTAAATATTGCAGCAAAGACACGAAAGCATTGAAAAAAGGTATTTTCTATACTTGTGAGAAAGCTAAGTACTACTTTGCTAATTTTGTTAATACACCCTAAACAATTTATTTTCCTAACGGAATTTTTACCGGCACGCCGTTAATCATCACGGTGGCCGTGTCTTTAGTGACGCCATTTTGTGTTTTGTCTTGACTGACCAACTGCTGCAAAGCTTGTAACGCACTGGCTGCAGAAGAAGTTTCATGTGGTGTGGTATCTGCTACAGAAGCAGCAGGTGCAGGAGCTGCAGCAACAGGTTGAGTAGATAGCGGTTTGTTAAGTTCCGGACCACATACACCAGATCTTCGACAGGCTGCATCAGCTTTGTCTTTTTCAGCTCCATTTAGATTGATCTTTACATCGGACTGCACGTTGGCGTCTAAACAGAAAAATATTGCAACGGATTGAAATTGTGATTCCAATAAAATTACATTAAAACTATAACGAAACTACTATTTTTAAAAAAGCTTTAAGAACAACACCACTTACTTCCTTTAAGATCACTATCTCCACCGCCGCCACCGCCAGATGGTGCTGGAGGTGGTCCTGGTGGAGGCGGTGGTGGTGGTGGAGCAGGAGGAGCGGGAGGAGGCGGAGCCGCCGATGTCGGTGGAGGTGGTGGTGGTGGTGCGGAAGGAGGTGATGGTGGAGGGGCAGGTGAAGCAGGTTTATCTTCCTTCTTTTCTGGAGGAGGAGGTCTTTGATCTTTAACTACTGTTGCTTTTGGTTTTGGATGTTTTTGATTTGCCAGTGTGTTGACAACATTAAGGGTGATAGAAGCCAGCAAAGTAGTGTTCTGGAAAAACAACATACTATCGATTAAAATCAAATATCCTCTCTTCGTATGTTACAGGTGAAAAAAACTTACCCATGCGCAATTGTGTTCTATTTTATCAAGTCGTTGCAGCAGATTGTTGACAATGTCAGGAGAACATTGCTTCTGCAGAAAATAATAAAGTATAAAAAGTAATTAAAGGTATAGGTAAGACGTTTCTCATACGAGTTATTACCGAAAAAGTGAACTCACATCTTTTGGCATTTTTGAAGCAATGCATTCATCTCCTTGCTCACCTTTTGGTCCCTGGAAGACATAACTCAATATTAGTAAAAAGGATAAGCAGAGAATTCAAGGTCATCTTAGGCAGCGCTTACATGCGACGCGAGATGAACTGGTACAAAATGTCATACCTGTCTCTTGTACTGGTCTGAGATTTGTACCGGTATAAGTTTCATTTCGTTATGTCAAATCATGTAAACACGAAAGGGAATTTTACCATAGGTAGGTACGAGTTTCATACCGGCACCAACTAATGCCGGTATGACATTGTTCATGTAAGCGTCGCCTTAGAAAAGGCAAAAAATAAAAGCTACAACAAATAACGCTAAAAACACAAATTGTAGTGCGGACAACAGATGCTATTTTGCTGAAAAAAATATCTGGGAACATTCCACAGCGCATTTAACTTCTTTTTTAGAATGTTTCTTATGGAGCACACAATGAAAGAAGTCTAAAATCTTAATTAAGATTAGATTGTCTTATTTTAATCCGTTTTCAATTTTTACATTTTATTTGTCTCTTTTTAAGGCTAAGGTGATCACAACGCAGCCGTGATCTTGACATTACATATACGTCCTTTCAGGGGAATGGTGCAAAAAGGTGCACGTTATACCAACGCAAACTCTAAGGTCAATCTTCAACAAATGTAAAAATCTGTGTGTAAAAATACAAAAGCGCATAACTTACCATTGGTCCTTGCGGTCCGGGTGGTCCAGGATCACCAGGTGGTCCCTTAGGACCTGGCTTACCGATTCTGCCATCTTTACCTTTTAAATTTAGCGTTAATAGTTCCTAAAAGAGAAAGTTGAGTGTTTTAGCTAAGTAGTCAACTGGGGACTACGCCTAATTCTACAATCAATTCGCAGAAGACAACCTAAAAACGTTTGATCTCATTCAACAAAGGAAGCCCTTTTTACACAATCCTTAGGTTCTGAATTTCGAGATAACCTTTAGTAGAATCGTAGGATTTTGTAATCATGCAGGCAAAATAATACAGCTACACCACTTTTTAAAGACCTACCGGATGCACTATACCGGGTGGCGGTGCATCACCGACACTGAACACAGGTCCAACCGGAGCACTATAATCACCATGACCATTAATCTGCACTTCGGAAATAGACTTTGCTTTAACGTCACAGCCGGGCGGAGCGCCTCCACATGGTGGGTTAGGACAAGGCGGACAACCACCGGGTTTTAGTAAGCCAAGCTGTTTAGCAATCTCAATAGGTACCTCTATATTTGAATTAGAATTGATATCCTGAAAATGAAAAAAAAAACAACTTTACTGATCACGATTTGCATCGCTTAAAACCTTTTGCATAGTATTTCAAAAAAATAATTTTTACATTTTTTGACGAAATACTTGGCGTAAGGCGTATACAGGGCATAAAAATCTTTAATGTCGGTCGCAGTATCTTTTTACTTACCATACGCTTTGAAGTTACTTTATTATCCTTGTGTGGCTCCACAACAAAACCCATATCTTGAAGCCTTGAAAATGGAATCTCGATAATTTCGGCCATCTACAAGTAGTGGGAAAAATCCGTAAAATCAAAAGGAACTAACTCCATGAAAAAAATAGATAAAACATAGGGGTCAGGGAAACAAGATTTAAATAATAAAAAAACAGGAAAGCATTCTACCTGCCATGATTTGTGAAGAAATGCGAGTAAAAGAAAAAGAAAAGCTGTGTTCGCCATATTTATTCGAACGTTTATTGAACCATGAGGTCTACCATTTCGAATGTGAGTTCGTTCTATTTTTTCTCTTTTGAGCATGATATGTAAAGAATTTAGTTACCTGCTATGTTACCATAGCTACCATCGAATGATGAACACTTATCACGGCGCGCGAAGTGTTAGCAAAATACCTGTGATATTCGAGGTTTCGTTTTTTGAAGTTCATTTGGAGAAAGTTCTAGAAATTAAACAAGAAATGAAAATTTCTTTTTGAAAATTTTAGTGCAGAACAAATTGTTTGAAGAACAAATCTCGCTTAAAATTTGTAGCAAAATATCAGCCCTTTTGGTCCCGCGGCATTGCACAGTAGCTGTGTAAACTTCTTTTTTTTAAATAAATAAATAAATACTGAAAAGTGAGGAACGAAAGGACTGGGCCGCAAGAGATCGTACTTGGAAAATCTATTTTTCTAACTATAATTGTTTCCACGTAACATGCAGAAGAATAAATAAAGTATAAAATTTGAAAAAGAATGCAAATATTTAGGGCTGTCTTGCAATGCAATGCAGTTATGTGTATTTAAAGTCGCAATCTCTGCGAGGATTCTGATTTCAGTTTGTTTTTACCAAAGTCATCGGCTGGAAAGACAGATGCTACCGGCAAAGTTTTATCACTCCAGAAAATCATGGGAGGAGGTATAAAAGAAGCTACCTCCATAAGAAAACTAGAGGTTAAACAAACGGCTTTAACGTTACGCAACAAACCCAACGAGAGAGATGTATCCGCAACGCATGCGCCGTCAAGGAGGTGTGATGTCAATGACATAATACCAAAAACTTTGGTGGACTATTATTCTAAAAAAAATTATTGTAAATTACAGACACTAATAGTTCCCACATTTAAAAGTTTTATACGACACTACAGGGAACTGTTTCTCACAGTTTTACTTTTTAAGACACACGTCTTTATTAGTTGATGAGCGATTGCCTGCTTTGGTGGAATCGTTAAAATCTTTGATTCGTTTTGTAAAGCCAGAGTTACTTCCGTCTTCGGAAACCACTTTACGTCCTCCATCTCTTCTTCGCATATGGTGATATCCTCAGAAGTTGCAACGGCCGTGAAACCTATCATCAACGAGGAAGGGAATGGCCAGGGTTGAGACGAAACATACGTAACATCTGTCACATCAATGCCTATACGAAAAAAAAATCCGTCTGATGCTATTTTAATCAAGCTAAATCTTGAGTAACATTTTTCGTCACAGTCGGATCATTATAGGAAAAGTTATCAAAACGAACGCGAACTAATCATGAAATATTTGCATCAAACTTTATATATCAAAATCTTACATAAATTTTTCAATTCTTTAGAAAAATTACTGAGGTTTGCATTCACTAAAAATAATTCTATGGATTTTTATAGTAAAAATACAATATATGCTTTTTATTAATTTTATATATAAAATATTTAGGAGGTTTACAGCATTAAGCACGAGTTATAGTAGAAGAGGGTGGGATTACGGTAAAACTACTAAGCAAACCAGCCTCATTAAACACACAACATATTATGGTCAGAAAAATTGGCGCAGCAAACTTACCACTCTCCTCCTTTGTTTCACGGACCACAGCATCCTCCGCTGTCTCACCAGGTTCAATGAAGCCAGCAAGACATGAATACATTTTGGGAGGGAAAACTTTCTTCCTTCCCAGCAAAAATCTCTCGCCATCTGAAGACACGACACACATGATGGCGGTAGGATCTGTGCGCGGATAACACGTGTTGTGTACGCCTAAATGTAATACGTTAAAGGAACTTGCTGAAAAGTGTTCTTCACTACACTAAGATTGGTCGAAAGAACATGCTGCTGGAACATGCTGCTAAAATTACAAACTCTAACAATTTCAGCCGACAATAAAGTTAGCTAACAAAATGATAATACCGTTTATGACTGGCTTTCTTTTTTCTATTTTTCATAATTCTATTTGAAAATTTCAGCTTAAAATCCAAAGTTTTTGTACGATAAAAAACAACCCAAAAACCCAGTAGCTTAAGTTAGAAAAACGATCGACACTTTGGAAATAAAATAATAACCACGATATAATTGACTAAATTTGTTTCCAGAAATTCAATCAAAAATGCTGATTATTTTTGAACAGGTGTTTTTCTCCATTTTCTTAATTCACTGGGTTGCTAACTTAGCAAGTTAGCTACACAAATTTGCAGAGTTCGCACGAAGCATAAACTAGTAACCAAAACCGCTCCTTGCATTCTTCGCAGAATTAAGCACCAAAAATACTTCAAAATTATACAATAACACGACAAAAATTACTCTGAATAAAATGTTTTAAACATTGATGATGACCACCAATATCTGTATACCATTACATAATTCTAAACAAACTCGATTCCTAAACTAAAAATAGAGACATTACAAGATCTTTACCTCGATTACTTCTACACGCATTATCGAGACAAGTACGTTTATACCCTGCTTCTTCGGTTATCATTTTCTTTCCGCATGTTGCACAAAAGCGATAACGATCTAACCAATGAAAAAGAGATTTCGCCTGACTGACAATTGAAGCGTGTTCTACGCGCAAACGGAAAAGATCATACCGTTGGTGAGCAAACACGCGTGATGACGTCATAATAGACTTGCTTTCATTTTCTGTATTAAACGCAAACCAAAAGGCTTTCGCATCATTTCGTTCTTTCCCAAGAAACACTAAATTAACTGGCCAACGTGATTTCAAAGTGTCTATATCACCATCTACAAGATCCAATAATAGGGCATTCACGTCTTGATAGTTAAACACACATAACTTCAATTCCTCACCAATGTTTTCAACCAGTGGATTACAACGTTTAAAAACCAAGAACTTAGCATTCTCACTGGATATCATATTTGCTAGCATTGTTAAGTTCGTCCTTAATTCGCTCGACCTATCCAACGTATTTCCTCCGAAGTAATTCGTGTCGTCCATTTTATTTTCTAGTTACTTCTAGAAATGAGTATAAATTGAAAACAAAATGAAAAGTAGAAATATACAGCCGTTAATTGATCGTGTATTCGTCCGTTATATAAAACCATCTTTTAAAAAAACTGCCACTCTTTTTCTCATTGTTATCCTGATTTAGATCGGTTCCGTTGACGTAACCACTCCGACACGTCTATAACAAGAAAGCAAATTTATAACGTATTGGATGTCTTAAGCTAAAGACATTTAATGACATATATTTTTGCTATTAAAAGCTCTCGTGAATAAAATACGGAAGTGATGTTTTTGATTGGAATGCTTTTTTTTTAATAATAATTTGATTTTAAATTATTTTCGAAGAGATCAAGAAATAGTTTTACGTATAGCCTTAATATTATTTCTTTACATATTTGGAACAGCATCTTTTTTAAGAATTTGAAATAATTTTGCGATTTTATAGTTTTTTGATTCAAAAGTTTCAGAACTTTTTTTTTGTGATGTGATTTAAGGTGATTTTTTGTCAATTTTTAGGAAGTTTTTTGTGAATGGGGCCCAAAATCGAAAAAAAGATTCGCATCGCACAATTTATCAAAATTATTTTTTGTCCTTCCTTAAGGTAACTCTTATAATGAAATATCGCAAGCAATGTCACATCATCTAAAAAAAGGAACATGTCTTGTGGAACAATACCTTTTCAAATAGTAATTTCTGCTCTGAAGAGACCGATGTAAACTTGTCTAGATTTCTTTCAATCTAAAGCAAGGGCATAACATAAAAACAACAACTATAACATATTTGTAAGCACAATAAAGTAAATACAAATTGAATAAGTAGTTGCCTCGTTTAACATTGTCTTGTTTTTTATATTAGAATCACAACTTTTGCGACCCTTTAGAGAGTCAGTAAGCAGGATCCTAAAAGAGAAAATGAGAGTCAGTGAGAATTAACAATTTTTCTTCACTGTAAAGCATGGATGTACATTTCATGGAATATTTACACCCTGCAATTCAAGAAATTAAGCGTGCAAAGGGGTCAAAACTTTCACCTAGAATCTTACGAACGTGCCGATAAGCCGTAAAAAAGTGCAGACGGGAGAAAAAGAGATTTAATCTGCAAGCCTAAACTTGTCCAATTAAGTGACTGTCGTTATATTTTTAACACATAACATAACATATATATATATAGATATTATATAAAATAAAAGTTTGATAGGCAGATAAATATGTTTATATATGCTATTTTTTATTAAAATCCATTACTGGTAAAAATATATAAATATAAAACAATAGTAATAATAATAATCATCACTGAGTGTGAAGACTGATGTAACAAATGTGTCTATGCGACAAATCTTACTTTGATTGAACCAAGATATGACAGAGAAGGTTTGGGTTTAAAGAACACTTAATATCCTCAAAACTAAAAATCTTTTGATTAGCATGTAGTATTTTTAACACATTAAATAACGCCAACCAATATGCAGGATAGTAAGGGTTGATGTCAATAGCTTTGACAAGCTGTACAGCAGCCTCTGTAAAGGAAATGATTTATTTACTAAGCATTTTTGTTACAACGATATTTTTTTACAGAGTAAATATGGTTTGAAGATCATAACATATTTATGGCATAGTTTACTCACCATGAGGTTTTCCACTTACAATGTATACATCATAAGCCAGTTTATACATTGATGAATCTGCAGGGTTGTTATATCCACGCAACTTAAAATTAAAAAAATAAAATAATAATGCACCAACTAATGTAAGGAAGTGGTAAAACAAAACCATTGTCATTTTTATAGTTTTTCCTAATTCATATTACTAATGACAATATCTGAAAATGCTCATGTTAAGGTTACAATTAGTACATCCCAAAAATCATTCAAATCTTCAGAGGTGAGTAAAATTTTTGAAAAAAAATGGATGCCTTGGCATACAATTGTAATTCTTATTTTGTAAGCTATCATAAACAATGGTAAAGTTTTTCTCTCATGCTTTTTTGCTAATTCAAAAAGAATTTGCTTTGTATATTTCTTTTCACTTTTTCGGTGTGCATCAAAAAGCCAATCAATACACCTAAATTTTGTGGCCTGGAAAAACTCTTAACTTAGTAATTAAACTGCTGTATATTCCAACAAAAATTTTTGGTTGATAAAACTAGATGAAACTTTCAGAATTTGGTCATTAAATACAAAACAAACATATCTATAAACAACAAAAAAATGCCATAATCATAGATACCAGCATTTGTAATTTGTTCTCAGCTAAGTCATATTGTTTAAGCTTTAGGTAACAGCGAATGATGGATTCATTTATTTCACGAAGCATTGGCGCATTCCTCAGATTTGATAAAACTTTGACTCTCTCTTCATATTTTCTCAATGCTGCTTCGTAATTACCTTTATAATATAACAGGTTTGCTGCAAAAGTTATCTGTTGGATATCCTCTGGACTCAATAGTTCCACAGTGTCTGCTGACAAAAACCACTAAAATGATTTTTACATATAATAACATACCATTTGTTTAAGGTTTTTTTACTATAAATAAAGCTGATAAACTATTCCTGCATCTAATAATAATACAAAGACTGTGTGTGTCTTGAAAGTTTAAGGCTAAATAAATTGGAAACGGGTGATTAGAACTGACATTATCTCCCACGTGGGTAACTAGGGACAACCTGGAACAAAATTAGGACCAATTTCCTAAAGCTTGATCAACCCAACTATTTCGGAATCAACACAGGTTAATAAAGTCAACAAAATACCATTTAAATCGAAAATATCTCTGTTTGTCAAAAGTACACAATCCCATGCATTTTTTGATCAGCATTTCAAGCTCAAAAGGAAACAGGAAAACAAATATTTTCTGTTCCGACGGTTTATTGCTAAAGTCATCAAAATTCGAAGACAGACCTGGGTTTTTCCATGGGGTTATCGACTAGTAATAACATATTACATGAAAAAACTGTTCTATACAGCCACAGTATACCTCATCAGTACATTGCTTGGGTCTATAAAAAATCTTCTCACTTTCCACACGAACGTTGCTTTTTTTCTCTTCAAACAGATCATCCTCAAAATTAAACTCCATTATTTTTTACGTAATGCTATTATATAAAAATGATTATATGTAATTGACCTAAAAATAAACAAATTCTCACGACAGGATCATGAAAATAAATATTCCCTCTTTTATCAAAATTGACAAGACGTAAATTAATTTTATTCACTTGATAAAAACATGTTAGCTTTTGTATGATATTCGAATAAGCATCAAGAAAATTTAAATAACTCACAGGGACAAAATTAGGACGGAATCTTTGTACTGTTTTTACACTATAGACAGCTTCACTAATATAAATGTTTTTATTTTCAATTTACCATTGGAACTCATAAGAAAAAAAAATCATTACTTTGATCAAAAGAAACAAACATCAATCTATATAATTTAAACTAATGTCTTGAGAAGTTGTTTATTATTTTATAGCTTCAAATGGAAATACAGGGGATGTAAAATATATCTTCCAAAAAATACCTATGTTTATCAAAATGTGTTTAATTTGATGTCCATTTTTTACATATATGGTAATACCTAGATCATTTGATCCAGTGTACAAGTGTTGGTTCAATTAAAGTAAAATTAAAAAAAAAGGAACTGTTCTCTACATATAAATATAAACATTTAGGAAAAAAGGCTGAAAGATGAAATAATGAGTGACCAACAATCATTTATAGTCAGCGGGGGTAAAAAAAACATCAACAAAATCAGGGTAAAAATAAAAACAATGGCTCCATAGGGAATAATGGTGAATTTTTAGTTTTGGCTGATTTTTCATTTATACGAATATCTGAAGCATATTTTGGGCAAGTATTAAGTTTTCAAGGTTAATAAATTTTAATTTATAATTATTTAACTTTGGATGTTTGAAAAATTATGACAAACAACTTTCAAACAACATGCATTAACTTTATATTTCAGCTTTTTGGTAGACTTGGGTTAAAGTTTTGTTAATGCTGTCATAATACAAGTATCATAGGGTGTTACTTGGTATATATTGATTTTACTCTGAGTAGGCTGTTATTCTGGAATGACTATGGTTTTTTTTACCCCAATTTTTTTTTGATAAATGGGGTAAAAAATAATATATTTTTAATTACCCAATGTTTATTTTTTTTACCCCACTACAGTAATAATGGTAAAATTGGAGATGGAGGTGTAAAATAATTATTTACTTCTATTCATTTTAAATTACTAACTATATAATTGCATATTATTAAGTAAATCAACAAACTTTCTAAAATGGTTAGGTCATATAGACCAAAACCCAAACTATACACTGAAGCCTCTATTAACACTGCTGTAGATGAAGTTAAGAACGGGGCGACGGTGTATAAAAAAGCTAAGAAGTTACCCTTCTCTGTGCGTTCATTTCAAGATTCCATTGATGAGGAAAGTGTCAATTCAAGTTTTGATGATCAGATGGCTTCCTGCGGTACACCACAATCCAACCAATTAATGAAACCAGAGGAGATCTTGAAGCTATTAGAGCGTAATGCAACGCCAGGTTATAAGGATGCAATTACACTTGTCCTAAAAGAGACGGACAGTCTTGAAAAGGTTTTAAAAAGAAGAATGTCATCGATAACAACACCGACGTCAAGTGGAAAAGATGCCCCAAAGAGACAAAAAATTTCAATGAATGGAGCAGTATTGACAAGTCCTGAGTATTGAGCAAAAATTGCAGGCAAAAAGAAAGCAAAAGAAGACGAGGAAAATGCAAAAAAAGAAAAGAAGAGATCGAACGAAAAGACAAAACAACAAAAAGCAAAGGCAAAGAAGGCTAAGAGCCAAGCCAAGAAAAATAAACAATATAAAAACAGGGGCCATGATTTCCGAAAAATGCTTAAGGGCATGGTACGTGATGACACTGAATCAGAAAAAGAGGGAAGTGGTGAAGATGTAGATATCCCAGGAGAGTCAGACAATGAAAACCAAGGAGTTATTAATGAAGCCAATGATAAAAAAGAAACCGCTGATCACCAAGGCCAAGAAAACACCAATCACCAAGGCCAAGAAAACACCGATCACCAAGGCCAAGAAAACACTTACTCTACCCTTGATCATTTAGATGATCACAACTGAAAATTCTTCGCTGTATTCTGGACAAAGCCTAGAACCTATTACTGGGGCAAGCTTTTGAAGGTTTTTGCAGAAGATGTTGAAGCAAATGCTGATCAGGTGGAAATGCAGTTTTTCAAGAAAGTAGAAAATTCAAGTGACCCTTCTCACTTAAAATGGGATTGGCCGACGAAAGAAGACATAGGAATAGTTGATGCAAAACTTTGTTTTGCTGGTGCTTGTATCCCAAATCTTACAGATGCGAGTCGTAAAAAGGTGCACATGACCTTTGAAATTGAGAAGGAAGTGATAAAGAAATTTCATGAAATCTCAAAACAAGGACTCAAATGAAAAGTTACAGTTAACAGTATATATACACTCTTGATATTATTAGTTCTTTTGTTAAGATAAGTTTGTATTTGTTGCAGAAATGGTATCAAAATCAAAACTTCAGTAATATATGATTAATTTGAATTAACGTCTTATCTGTGCATTATCTGACTATCAAGCTATGGGTGCCATTTGCCATTACTAAACTATATATACTGTGAATATTGCTTGATACAGGAATCGAATCTGAACATTCTTCAAACTTAACTCAAATATGTATGCATTTTTCTACTTGGATATATTACTGAGCTACACTTTAATATCATTTCTTATGTGCATTTCATATTTTCAACAACTATCTTCATACATATATATATATAAAAATCTAATCTTTTGTTCTAACTTTATGTTGTGTGTTAACTTCTGGAAAATGTACTTTATGGACATTGGGGTAAAAAAAAATATACAGTTGGGGTAAAAGAAATATATTATTTTTAACTTTCAATTATTCTTTTTTACCCCATTCTTGGTTTAAAAAAACATCACAATTTTCAAAAAATTTCATACTTCTCTAAAAGAAATTTGATCAACCTTTTTTGGTATTGTTCCCCTATCCTTATTCTTACGTTTGGCAACAAAAAAAATTCAGAATATATGCAGTTTTTATTTAAACTAAAAGTTTCTAAATTTTGTTCTTTTTTACGCCCGCTGACTAGATTAGCAGATCTCCAGGGAAGAACTCATCAGCATTTCTCAACATAATTATGCATTTTTTTCGGTCATATATATCCCAAACTACTTTATGCCTCAGTGATAAAAATTTAGCAGTTGTAAAATGTACAAATTCATTCCAATAAAAAAATCTATCGTTTCTTCTGCAATTCCAAGAATAAAATTAAATTGGCGATCTAATTTTGTCGATTTCCAAGAAAAAGATGAGGTATTTCTGTAATTGTTTTGCTATATGAAGGCTTTCAGGGAAAACCCCTGCCTTTTTTTTTAAGGGAAAAAATCTTAATGCCAAAGATGAAAAAAATTAACAAGCGATTTCATGGAAATTTCATGGATCATTGCTTTAATTCACAATTTTAACTTCTGCAATCTCTTGACACAATATCAGTTGCAATCTTTCTGCAATTTATGATTTTTTTTGACGATGTATTTGCAATCTTTAATTCCGTATTCTTTTCTTGCACAATTCTTCTTCCCTTTTAAAGTATAATTTATATGTCTTGAATTTAAAATGAATATTAAAGCATTTTAGTTTCTTAATAAATGCCCAGTCCTAATAGATGAGTTGCGAAAGTTTACAAAGTTCCGTATATGCGTGCGCATCCTGACAGGCAAGAAAAAAGGACCACATAGCCAAATTGAACCTTTATGCTAATTTAGAGATTTTGAGAAATTAGGAATCTGTTTAAGAGCAGACATTACCAATTTTAGTGTCAGTTTTTTTTTACACTTAATTTTTTGATCGTCACGGTCTGTTATTTTTTGCCTGTGCACATGCGTGCGCATGTCCATTCTTCTGGCAAAAAAGTCACGTAGCTATATTTATATATATCAACTCTTTTAGGAAAAGTCAGCAATGCCTGGAGTTTATTACAAACCAACCTGATTACCCTTTTAACAAAAAAATGCTTGCTGGACAGTTAAAAAATCATTTTTTATCTAATTTTTTACTAAACAAAAGCTGCAAGTTTGTACGATATGAATTTATACCATTTATTACATCTGTTATAGTAAGACCATCATTGACATACTGTGTTGTTACACCAAGTTTACCAATTTCAACAATATTTCTTTGCTCATCATCATAAAATATCATCTCTTCATACTGTATTCCACTGTTTTCCTTAAACTTTTTAAAATGCTTTACTTTCGAACCAGGATAAATTTCTTTAAAGTCAAAATACTTTCCTATATCAAGCAATTGTAGTAGTTCTTCTGCAATATCTGGTGTATGTGTTCTTGATGCAGCTGCTAATAAGCATCCTTTTTCCTTTAAAGCTGGTAGTATATCCAATACTTCATTGTATAACACAATTGGGAATTTACATTTATCAGTTACAGTTCCTTTCTTATTTTTATGGAACGGTGGAACAACATGAGTATCACACCAAAAAGGCCAAAGAGTATAATCTAGGTCAAACACGAAAAGTTTAGGTAAAGGAAGTTCAGATAATGCTTTTCCTAAATCCATTTACTAGGTTGTTTGGCTTTCCTGCACTTTTTGCTGCATTTCCCCGAATTCTTCGGGAGATATCCGAACACTTGAAGTACACACGCGAATTGACAAATATTAACTTCGTCCCCAGTGCTTTATATAAACTTAGCGCTTTGTGAGGAGGAGGAATGGTTTACCAAAAAAATCTTAATATTAAAGTTTTGCATTATTATCAATTATGAAAAAATGAATATTAGGAATCTAATCTTACTTTATCTGACACAAAATTTTATGGTTTTGCGCTTTCTAAAAAAATCGCCATCTCAAAACTTTTCAAAATTCTTTGCTCAACAAAATTTTGTTCCAACGTATTTAGAAGTTCCAATTCATATCTCTCTTTTTTTTCTGTTTGCAGTTGTTTTGAAGTTTTTTTCTGCCCCAAAAGGTGCAAAGGATGTATGAATTTACTGGTGTTATTATTTACTTGTCCTATCATTCCGCTGGGAAACAGGTTTTGCCACACCTTGTTGCACTTCGAATTGCAAAAAACCGGCATATTGCCAAGCAGGATTCTTTTAAGAGGTTGAAGAAGTTTATGACCTCACCTTTGTCATCTTCTTTTTAATGTCCAGAAAGGGTCGAGAGCGTTGCTCTCTCCGGCATCTGGCGTATTTCTTCTTTGCGGTAGGTTAAAGCAATAACGATGTCATTATTAAATCTTCTACAACTTTCGTTTGGTAACTGGGTACATCACCAACCTGACTAAGATGCTTATCAAGATGCCTTTTAAATGTCTTATGAATGTATACATTAGTCAAATCTCTGATTTTTTTGGTCAGTAGGTTTAATGAACTATTAAATTTACCAACAGATACATAAAACTTAATATTTCATACGTGCGCCTGCTGTGATAGAGAGTCGTTTGCCAGAAATGGTAGCTTATGAGAAGAGAGTTCCTGATTCAATTGCAGTTATGTTTATCAGAACAAAAATTCGTTTTGACCTGTTGAGATCCAGTTTGATGTGTTGAGGTTGAAGAAGTTTATATAGAAAACTTGATGTTCAAAATTGAATGTTAAATCGATATTTAGGTCCGTTTCGTCCTGTAATGTTAACTTTTAAACGTTATTGCAAGGAGGTCTCTCTTTAAACATCCTTGGTCACTGCCATCCTTCCACCTATGCCCTTCTATGTTTGATTTTGTAAAAATAATAATTATTATTTACAATATGCACTTATCCATTGGATTAACTTTAAATTAACAGATAAGATGTTTTCACATAAACCTCGCGCGTTTAGATTTCGTAATTTTTCAATCAAAATAAAGCTACCAATTTCGTAAATCATCCGATCACACTTACACAGAAATACACTTACTAAATATTCAGATTTTATTCCTCTTTAGTAGTTTTCAAGTATATATACTCATCAAGAGTTAAATAATTGTTTACACAGTATAAGAAGGATCGCAATAAATAGTTTATATTTAATAAGTAGAAATTTTCACTGCACATCTTAAAAGATCATATTACACTGTAGCCAGACAGTTCTATTCTCCTCTTTTGAAAGATCAACTTCCATTGTCAATGTACAGTTTTTTTAACTTGAAAGATCAACTTTCAACTTTTCCAACATGTAATTGTTAAAGATTTTTCCATTCCAACATACAGTTCGTATTTTGTAACTCGCGTCTAACAGCATGAGTTTGCTTCTGTTTGTTGCTAGGATACGCCTTACAAATTTTTTCAGCAACTGCTCTCTTCTCTACGAATCCTAAATATCAAATAAAATCTATATAAACATTGTTTAAGAGGCGTCTGAATATAGGAGAAATTTGAAAGCTGCTTATTCTACCCTCAGTCTCGGTTAGAATATTCTGTAAAAAGTATTTTTAAAACATTTACCCGGTACACCGCATCTATCAAACATACTTGACTTTCCCACTTCTGAAAATAAACATATTAAAATATTTAAATAAAGTAATTATACATAAGAATTATGAACTGAATATTATATAAATATAATTACACTTACGAACAGTGATTTCATAGATCAAATCAAACACACATGAACCTAAACAGATAATGGAAAGAAATTAAAGTATGAAACAGAATTTCAGTGTGGAGGCTTAGAATTTATAATGCATGGGTTCCATATGTGAAATTTAGCGAATAGATTAAAGTCACGAGATTGTACACAAATGTCAACTTACTTGGTGATGTGAAAACTAAATGTTTTGGTGGACCATTGGGTAGCGGTATCACCGTGAAGTTATACGAAGTGGAAAGTTCAAGATAAGCAACTTTTTGAAAGTCTTTGTCCTATAATGTTGAAAGAAAAAACACATTGGTTAAAAACATAAGCTAAATGAATTTGTAACTAATAAGAGTGAATGTTTTCAGTTTAGACGTAAACATATTTTAATTACTTACAACGTTGTGGAAATTAAAGTATTCCTGTTGGATTTTTGAACCTTCCTGAAGATGCAAATAATATCCCCAACAGCCTGAATAAATTATTTCAATGTTTGTTACATTGCAATGGCAGTCGTTATTACATTTCGTTGGTGACAACATGTCAAATTTGTTTCGCTGGTGTGAAAATAAATATCAAAGTCGACAGGTATAAAGAAACAGTAGACAAGAAAAACTTTTTGTTCTCCATTCAGGAGTAACTGTATATTGTTCAAAATTCACCAACCTGCTGCCGAAATTCTATTAACATAAAACAGGAGAGCTAATTTTCCATTCTGATCTCTCGCAAACATTCCTCCAATCGAAGCTTTACTTTGTACACACTGTAAAGGCAAGTTTGGATTGTTCTGTAGTTGATGATAATCTTGATCTGTCAACAGTTTATCTAAACAACAAGAACTAGTTAATATTACTGTTAGAGAAAATGAATTGCATTTACGTTTATGCCTTCATTATTTATTTGCAATTGTGGTATACCTTTTGAGCTAAGTTGTCAACAAAGAAGTAGATAGTTCTAACAAGAATTTGAACGTATACAAAGAGAAATAAGAGCTACTTACTCGTGTTCACAAATAATTTGACAAACTGCTCTTTTGAATTTCCTAATCAAATAAAATAATAATCAAGTACATGGGACTAAAATTTTGGTAAAACTCTAACTGAAAAAAAATTGACGAAATTTACCTTTGCTTCCATTCACATCTTTTCCATTTTTATGCTAAATGAAGACAACAGAAGTTAGAAATATGTATATCCACAAGAAGAATAAGTCGTAGAACTATTTAAAAAAATAAAAATAAAGTGAATACCTACCAGAACATATCCAGATGTTGCATGCACGAATAAGAGAAATAGTATATTTGCTCCAACCATTTTGTCGTATGAAAAATATTCACTTGATGTTATGCTGTAAGCTTCTAAAGCAATTTTATGATTGCGACTTGCTCATGGATGAGTTTATATAACATTTCTTGATGCGGAGGCAGATGAATTTATTGTAATGTTTTTATAAAAATGACATACCGCCTGCGTTAAAAACATATATTGCAGACGTCATCTATGCTTCCATTCTACAAGCTGCCTCCGGATTCTGCAAAACCTAAATTAGGGCAGATGCATGGCAGTTTAGACCACGCAGTTTTTTTGCGGGGTTCATTGAAAAACAAAAGATTTTCCTCCTTTTTGCAAATTGTAAATATTAATAAGTTATGCATATATTAGTATATTGACTAATAAGCTGGATTAGTTTTATAAAAATAATAATAATGTGAATGTATATATATATAATTTGTGTAGGCTAAGGGCATACAAAACAAAAGGAATAAGATTATTACATACAATATACCAATCTGCGATCTCCCATGAAAAGTATATAGACAGGTCCCGTGTTTTTGTTATACTTATGCGCTTGCAGCTAACAACAACTTTGCAACTTTGCTAATAAGCCATAACAGCGTCTCTTTCGCAGATAAGCAGCTGTCAAAAAGTACTAGTTGTGTATTCTAACATGCGTGCGTTGCGGAACAATCCATGTTACTTCCCCTAAAGCCTAAAAAGCATGGGGAAATGGATAATGCCGACGTTAGAAAAAACTTACATTCTCTAGCATTGCCAGTTTATACTTATTTAGATTATACTTAAAATTAAAGAGCTTTACACTTATAAAATCTCAAAAAATTACTTCGAAGGTATATAAAAATATGTTTAGTTCATACAATTTATGATTTTTTGTTAATTAAATATATTATTGCATGACATTTCGGGAAATCCTAATACGTAATGGAGAATGATAAATGAAATGGAAAGTGCATTCATAATTTCCTTTGGAAATAATCTTTGAAATTACCCCTCTGTCCACAAAAACTTTGTGTTTAAGCCGGAGGAAAAGGGATAAGAAGGAGATATCTTAACACTGGTTACTTTAATTGCAATTTATGGATCACAGTGTTGACCATAGTCACAAGAGAAAAAATAGACTGGTAACTCTCGCGCGTATAAGCCGATTTCCGCATTTTATGTTGTGTTCTTCGATTTTTTATTGCCCAGTCCACTTTTAGGTGCATGAAATTTAAAAAGAACGAAAATTTAAACCATTTTAATAGTGTTTAGTACTGAGTAAACTTTTAAAATGCCTGGTGCTAATGGTTCAATTTTTAATTGTAATGTATCTAGAGACACCGCTGGAGTCTCTATATTTGGAATTCCTAAAGAAAACGATGATTTAACGTTGCTCGGCGAGAGAAAATGGTGAATGTAATAACAAGAGATCGTGTCATTGACAAGTCTTTAAGATTGCAGATCGAAAAACGTTGCTTACATGCATGTGAACTTTATTTCCCACAGAAAGCAATCCTCAGGCGTAAGTTTAAGTAGCATATTTGTGTGATTATTCCTCATATTTGACTGACGTGATAGCTATTATGTAAACATATATTTTATTGTAGATGACACAAGAACTACCTTAATACCTGGATCCGTCCTCAGCAACTCTGTTGTAAGATTCGATGACATGTCTGATTAATTGATACATTGGAAGAATAGCATCCAAAGAAGCAACATTATAAACCTTAAACTTTGGCATTACTGAAGGTGGATAGCATTCATCATTAGAAAGTTTTACCACAGCATTGCCATGAACCGTTTAAGAAACAATGGATGTAACTTTTCCTCTGCTTGTTATTTAGGAACGGAAGTAGGTTTTTTACCTTCAACGTTGGAGCTATGTTTGGCGGTTTGATGTCAAGATAAAACCCCGTTTGCAAACACAGCTACTTTTGAGATACTATTAACATCTTCTGTGACTATTGATGTAAATCAGAATTCTCTGCCAATATATCCTCGTCAATTAAAGCCAAAACTGCTTCTACATCATCGCCAACAAGGTAATCTTCATGCTGCGCAGCCTTGTTTTTTTTACTTTAATGCTTCTCTGCTCTGGTCACTCCATTTTAAGTACCACGCATTTCATTACGACGGCCCGAAATGGCCGGTTACCCAGACTATTATTTTTCTTGTGACTATGTGCAGACACAGAAGAAATAGGGGCAGCCATATTTTGTTACTAAATATAGCACCTGAGTTGCATTGGAGTCTAATGTATTCTATGTGGAACATGTTAAAAAGAAAGTAAAACGAAGAATAATTTTAACTCCATTCTTGCATTTTTTTTGAAATATGAAAAGGCAACTTAGAAATACAAGTAGTAACAGCAAAAATGAAAAAAAATTCAGGTGCTAAAGGGAATAACTTTATATAAAGCTGTATACAATACGAGTGCTTATTGATGTCCATAAAAATGCAGGAAAAGCCATCTAAAGGTGATTTTTAGTGTTTTCTTGATCTACAAATCGACAGCCTGTTAAATGGAGGATAAAAAAGAAAAATTCTTTCATGTCCGCTCTTTATTATCGATTATTTCAAAGGGAAAATTATATAATCGAGACGCGCTAGTTATGTTTGTAGGCTCCAATCTTGTATTCGTGAACTACATATACACATGGTGTAGCAGCTATAGAAAAATGGACATGTCTTAACATATTAGACATCTCTCACAGTATAAGTTAAGGATTAGGGTCGACAGTGACAAGGGGTATATGAAATGAAACTATTGTATACAATAGAGAACCATGGGCAAAGGCCATGCAACGACTTGTTCCACAGAAGAATATCGTGGAGTTGGCGCAGTAGCACCTGCACACATAAAATAAACTACAGTCCTACAGACAGAAGCACGTTTTTATTTTTTGCTTACAAGCTGTGGCAGAAATATACCTTACCCTTTTAGGTATTTAGGCTAGTAAATCAAAACATTATCAAATATCAGTAAAAGCAACTCAAAGTGAGAAGTAAAGAGATAACTACCAAATAATCAGATATAGTGTGGTGGCACTATATCTGATTATTTGATTTTATGCTTTCTTTTTTAGCCAAATGATAAATATAAACAAACATACACATATTAAATATTCAGATTTTATTCCTCTTCTAGTTTACATTTATCTATACTCATCAAGAGTTAATAATTATTTACACAGTATAAGAAGGATTACAATAAATAGTTTATATTTAATAAGTAAAAATTTTCACTGCACAATTTTTTTTATCTTAAAAGATCAAATTACAGTGTAGCCAGACAGTTCTTTTCTTCTCTTTTGAAAGATCAACTTCCATTGTCAATGTACAGTTTTTTAACTTGAAAGATCAACTTTCAACTTTTTTGGCATATAATTGTTAAAGATTTTTCCATTCCAGCATACAGTTCGTATTTTGTAACTCGCGTCTAACAGCATGACTTTGCTTCTGTTTGTTGCTAGGATACGCCTTACAAATTTTTTCAGCAACTGCTCTCTTCTCTACGAATCCTAAATACCAAAACAAAATCTGTTTAAACATTGTTTAAGAGGCGTCTGAATATAGAAGAAATTTGAAAGCTGCTTATTCTACCCTCAGTCTCTGTTAGAATATTCTGGGAAAAGTATTTTTAAAACATTTACCTGGTACACCGCATCTATCAAACATACTTGACTTTCCCACTTCTGAAAATAAACATATTAAAAAGTTCAAATAAAATATTATACATAAGAATTATGAACTGAATATTATATAAATATAATTACACTTACGAACAGTGATTTCATAGATCAAATCAAACACACATGAACCTAAACAGATAATGCGGAGAAATTAAAGTATGGAAACAGAATTTAGGATTGATGAGGCGTATATTCCTCACAGAAGATTTAACGAAAACATTAAATTCGTGAGATAGTACACAAATGTCAACTTACTTGGTGATGTGAAAACTAAATGTTTTGGTGGACCATTAGGTAGCGGTATCACAGTGAAGTTATACGAAGTGGAAAGTTGAAGATAAGCAACTTTTTGAAAGTCTTTGTTCTACAATGTTGGAACAAATGTAAACTCATTAACAAAGCAAAAAGATGATTTTTTAAACCAGTTAAAAGAAATATAAAGTACTTACAATATTGTGGAAATTAAAGTATTCTTGTTGGACATTTGATCCTTCCTGAAGATGCAGATAATATCCCCAACAGCCTGAAATTAATCATTTTGATATTCCTTATTTTGTACTGATAATTGGCATTATATTTTAGTCACGGAATCTCAGATCTATTTTCCTGGTAGAATGCTACAAAACAAACAAACGAACGAATCTTTCTTTTTTTTAGGAAATACGTCGTTAAAAATACACCAACCTGGTGCCGAAATTCTATTAACATAAAACAGGAGAGCTAATTTTCCATTCTGATCTCTCGCGAACATTCCTCCAATCGAAGCTTTACTTTGTTCACATTGTGAAGGTAAGTTTGGATTGTTCTGTAGTTGATGATAATCTTGATCTGTCAACAGTTTATCTAAGCAACAAAAACTAGTAAATATTTCTGTTAGAAAAAATGAATTGCATTTACGTTTATGCCTTCATTATTTTTTTGCAATTGTGGTATACCCTTTGAGCTAAGTTGTCAACAAAGAAGTAGATAGTTCTAACAAGAATTTGAACGTATACAAAGAGGAATAAGAGCTACTTACTCGTGTTCACAAATAATTTGACAAACTCATCTTTTGAATTTCCTAAACAAATTAAAAAAATAATTCAGCACATGGGATTAAAATTTTGGTGAAACTTTGAGTTACAAAAATTTTGAACAAATTTACCTTTGGTTCCATTTATATCTTTTCCATTCTTATGCTAAATAAAGACAAAATAAATTAGAAATATGTATTATATAATTCAAGACGAATAAGTTGTACAACTATTTAAAAAAAATAAAAATAAAGTGAATACTTACCAGAACATATCCAGATGTTGCATGCACGAATAAGAGAAATAATATATTTGCTCCAACCATTTTGTCGTAAGAAAAATATTCACTTAGTGTTATGCTGTAAGCTTTTGAAGCAATTTTATGATTGCAACTTGTTGATGGATGAGTTTTTATAACATTTCTTGATGCGGAGGCTGATAAATTTTTTATAATGTTTTTATAAATATAATACATACCGCCTGCGTTGAAAACACATTGCATTGACAGTCTTTGAAAACATCATCTTTATTTCCATTGTGCAAGTGCCTACAGATTCTGCAGACCTCGATCAGTTCAAATGCATAAATGAGTAATTGAAAGTTTACAACCACGCAGTCTCTACGCGGGGTTCCTTGTAGTAAGATTTTCTTCTTCTGTAGTTTATAAATATTAATAAGTTATGCATAAGTTAGTATATTAACTAATAATATTTATTAGTGTCATAAAATAAAACTAGTAAGAATAGTAATTAATATGTTATAAGGAAGAGTACATACCAAATGTGTGTGGGCTAAAAATCTTAACTGATGACAACTAGCCATCTGCAAACTGCTACAAAAGTAAATGTACAATTCTTGCACTTATAACTACTTGTGGGTCGTCTTTGCGTCAACAATTACATTGTGAAAGAAGTAATGCAAGAAAATATCTCAGCACTACCTGTATTAAATGCGATTTCTCGATGAAAAATTTGTTCCAGCACTCGAAATGGATGTAGTAGGCACTTCGTGTTTTTTTCACACGAAAGCAGTACTTTTTCGAAAATTTAAGAAAGTTTAAAATGCTTCATTCTGTTTTGTTGTCATAGATTGCAAACATTAATCTTAGTTAAAAAATGTGGAGATAATTTCAAAGTGTGTCGCCACAAGTAATTGCATATATCCATATTTTAAAACATGACGAGAATATATGTTAATGTTTTCAAAATGCGCCAAAATTAAACGCTAAATTGAAAGCGCAAGTCCACGCCAAAATATGAACAAAATTCAACAGTCGCACATCTAAGCAATTTTGATCAAGTGAATTTTTAGTGCAATGGCTCTTTTTACTAAATATGGCGGATTCAAATTATCCTTTTCTAAGATACAAATGTTTTATAAGCAACTTCGTTTTTCATTTCACTCTAAGCTACTAAGGACAAAATGTAAATCTTTTGAGGTAGGCATGTGTACAAATGTGATATCGTACGACATAGATACGGCATACATATCGTACCGTGTTTAGAGCACTTTTCGCGTGACGTAGTTATTTTAATTTCATTTTGAGAAGAGTATTCGCACTTTTGTGTAGGTAAAAAATTAGGATTCTCACAGAGTAAAATGGCTATTAATAAAGATAAAAAAGAAATGGATTTATTTAATTACTGTAGTTTGGTGTTTTTCTACCTTCAAAAATGCTTGCCCATGTGCAGAAAACCCGCAAACTTTATAACTTTTGTAAACATTGGCAAGTCACTAGCCTAGTTAACTAAGCTTTCTTCGAAGATATCTAATTCAGTTTCTCTGAAACAAAAGCTTTGACGGAAACAAATGTCAAAGCAAATCTCTACAATTTAATCCACCTCAAGCAAACCCTGAATTACAATCAACCAATGAGTACACAAATCTGGTGTGGTCACATGTTACCCTCTTAAACAATACAAGAATTGATTATATTTGTTCAGGTGAGTAAGCCATTCTCGCTTAAAAAAGAAGTTTTCCCGATTTGACCACGTGAGCAAAGAACAATGGAATTAACCAATCAAAAAAGGCGATGAGAATCGCCGCAGAATAATCGTTTGAAACCCAGCGTTTTTTTCACTTTTTTCACCTTAACTATTCCGATTTTCTGGTGGTAAGAAAAATTATGGTGGGTGTCCCGGCTAGCAAGTCATCTATATACTAAAAATTGTACACACATATATCATTGCTATAACTGTGTCGTATACGGCAAAATAAAATCCGTTGAACATGTTCAACATTCGCACGACACTGTATGAAAATTAGCCAATCAAGTATATGGAAAAAAAACAAACCAAAAAAAGTGTTTTTTAGAGTGAAAATTTTTTACACATTGCATTCTCGTTCCCAAAACCTCGAAAGTTTATCTCAAAGAGCTCTGGGGTCGAGAATGACAAAATTGCTGATAAGAAAATTGATACAGAGAAAAAACTTTATGCAATTTCTCTCTTTTATTTGGTTCTTCTCTTTTTATTGATAAATAAATTATGCTTGCTCTTCTTTGTTTTGTACCGTTCTGCATTTTATTACTCATGTTAAGCGATTTGTTTAAACTTCTTCGCAGGAGAAATCAAAACATATTAAATTCAAAATTAAACATATACTGCACTGCATGAAAAGAAGAACAAAAAATTGCAGTCCTGCGATCCAAAAAAAAAGTTTTCCAAAGCTACACCCTCGTTCCCAGGACTTTACGCCTGCCTGATAAAAGAGAAGATTTCTGTCATATCAAAAAGGCAAATAGCTCTGAAAACGAAGGGACCAAAGTTGCATATAATTGTGCGACGTATAGTACAATAATCATGACATGCTGTGGAGGTAATATTTGTTTTTATGTGAACGACATCATATTTGCAGCAAAATGTTTAAATGTTACATACCAGGTGCTTTTATTCGTCATGAATTAAACCTTGTTCCCAGGACCTTTTTTCACTTTTTTGATTTCGAGAACAGCGCCGGTAATATCGCTGTTAATACCGTTCCTAATATCAAAAAAGCGAAAAGTGGTGTAACAAAAAAAGTTTGTTAGACAGACTTTATGGACATCGAAAAAGAAGATCCAACATTCACACGTTGAAAAGTGTATTACACAATTTGCTCTAAATTGTGCACAGAAAACAGGAACTCCATTGTAGGTTCTCGTTGCTGCTACGATGGCGTTCAATCTTTTTCTGGAAGAATCTTCCTGATATATCCCTAGCATGTTTTTAGCATAGTTAAGATTAAAAGATCTGAGAATGTAGACTACTATAAAAATCACGCCTAGAGTGCCGTTGTTTACGCAGGCTAATTCAACTGACAGACAACTACAGTTTGTGAAGGGAAAATACTTCAAATGAAACCCAAGAAATGATATTGTACATCTGATATGATAGGTTAAAAGTTTATATGATTTAACTGAAGAATAATAAACAAACTTTCATAATCATACAGACAAAATTTTACAATGTAAGTGCTTCTGAAAGTCAACAAAAGCCGACAAGGTTAGGGTGGTCACATAAAGAACATTGGCTAAAATTGTTGGTCGGCAAAAAATATTAGTCACTTAACAAATATTTAGTTACCTTTTCCCGACTTTGTTTTTTATCGATAAGGTATATATTTATGTAGTTCTTGAATCAGAAAAAAAACAGTGTAAATCTTTTTCTTCTACATTTTGATGTCGACTCAGTTTGAATAGGGTTTAATACCTCTTATAATACACCAGTGTAACACAATTTATCCGTGTGCCATAAATAATTTAGCAAAAATAAACCTGTTTAAACTTTTGGTATTAGCATGAACCATGAGAGAATACTTTAAATTACTACAATCAGGGACAAAAAATGTGGCCAAGCCATTAAAATAGTGAAAATATCAACTGTAGCCCACCTTTTCCCCACTATCCATGTTTTGTTTTGTGTCATGCACTGAATTTCGTTGAAAAATTGATATAGGGGGCAGGGAGACAGTTTCTGCATGATGAATTTGTATTTTTGGTGTTTGGACACATATTTATTCCCTGATTGTAGATATATTTTAATTCATATTTTCTAATTAATAAGCAAAATATAAAATGAGGAATTATGGTATCTAAAAATCACAAGTAATGTAATATTAGCTTGGGTGATTTGAGATCATTATCAAGGTATCCCTTGGTGGCTAAAAAAATTAAAATAAATTTTATTTAAATTAATATATATAGGTTTAAAAAGGTGATAAAGTCCAACTGAACTTTAAACCTAAAAGACTATTCGTTAGTCCGTGAAAAAACCGCGGATTTGCTGGTCTTGTATATTCTGGTCCTTTAGATCAGTCATTGTAGTACGCCGTTGTACATATCCTAGGCATCGATGTTTCGTGCTTCCTCAGCACAAAGTAGCGCTTCGGCAACCATGTTGAACAAATTACGGTTTTGACTAAAGGAGATACAAAACAAGAAAGCAAAAAAAAAAGCTGTGGATAAGCCGGATTAGAATTTAAACACCCTTTTTTATGCTAATACTGTGAGTAACGTACATTATAGCCCTTAGAGAAACCCGCGCAATTCGCAGTTACTTTTTTGGCTCACGCACTCACCCACAGACAAACAGACGAACGTACGGTGAGTGTTGTATTATGAAAATGTTCAACAGTCTGTTAGGTCGATTTGCCTGTCACAGGCAGACAGAATTAGAGTATGGTTTGATAGATATTGTAATTGCCAGTGTGTAATTTAATTCGTCGTTTAGAACGAATCCGTTGAAAAATAAACAGTATAAAGATAACATGTTCAAATTTTTGCTCAGTGTGGTCGGAAGAGGAAGCTATACCACAATAAGCTCATTTTTTTAAGTAATCGAAGGAAGATAGAATGCGTCTAACGCACTGCCAAGAATGCGTCTAACGCACTGCCAAAACAAACATACTTTTACACTCATTTAAACTCATTTATTTGGATTATTAAGCATACAATTTATTTTATCGAAAAGCACACATCTTTTAAAATATTACTTAAGTACAGGTGGGTATTCCACCATAACGGCTTCATCTCCATCCCTCCGAAAAAATATTATAAATATTATACCTTTTGGTATATACTACAGAGCCGTAGCAGGCGTACCATTATTTTTGGGGGGGAGGGGGGGGGGGAACGGTGGGATCTTAATTTACCGTTGTATGTGGTCCCAGCATGGTTGTGTTGAAGCCTGAGGGAAAAGTTTTGAGATTGCACCACCCTTGATCAATAAAAAACGCATCCTACACCCATATTATCCATGATTAAAATAAACTTTTAGGGCCATGGTTTCTCCTAACCTTCACTCCCTAGGATGCTACGGCTGTGCTATATATCTACAAATCATGCCATAACTAATTATAGAAAGTAAATAGTTTATTACAATGAAAATAAACAAAACGAACAACCTATGAAAACAAATAAAATATTTACAAAATGTACATATCTCAGGCTTTTTGCTAAAAAATCTTGAAGTCAGCAAACCTTCGTCATTCAAAATGTACACACACATATACATGCTAATATATGAACAAAAAAATATCAAGCAAAATTTGTTGATAAATAATACAGAGTAAAATGCCTTATTGGTGAAAAAGAAAAAAAACTTCAAACTTTTTTGGCCAGCCTAAAATTTAGTCGGAAAAAAGTGAATAAATTATGCTGAAGTGACTAAATTTTTTGCTGATTTTTTTTTCTGACTTTTTTTACCAAAAGGTAGCTTGTGTGTAAACATGCAACAACTTAAACAAATTGCTTTAATAGAATAAATTTTTGCGAGAATTTTGCTATTTTTGCTGCAAATGTCTGGAAACCGACGTCGGATCAAAGAAAACGATATATTCTCAAACCTGAAACCGCGTAATCCACGAAAGATCAACAATTAACGTTCTAACAGAAACCGTTCAACCCGTTTTCTAACAAATACAGTAAAAATATTTATTCGTAAGACTTTTCTTTATCCTTTTTACTGGTACCAATGCTTTCTCATTCTGATAATAAGTTCTAATCATAAAAAATATTTCTGCTACTAAATAAACAATGTACGGTTCAAAATTGGTGCATCTACGGGAATACACAGACTACACAAAAACAAGATTTCGAAACAATGAATTTCGCAGGGCATTTAATTTCGCAAATAATAAATTTTACAAAAAATCGCAAGAACATGTTTTTACAAATGGCGACATTGGCAACAAAATCATTTCGCCCAAATTAATTCTCGCGAAAATTTATTCAATTAAGTTGCAATTTTTTTGGCATTGTCGAAGAAGTTAAGATTTTAAATAAACTATTCCAAATAGCTTTTCTTCCTGTTCCCATTCGTTTTTTTAAAAAATAAAACGATCACTTAATTACTAGACACCAATACATTACGTCTTCTCGGCACACATCTTTCTGATTGGTCTCATTACGTAGCATTCGGTAAATAGTCATCAGAATAATCCCCACCGTCACTATAACACAAGAATACCATTTGTTTGGATCAAATAAGATGTTTAAACTGACATTCGATAATATGATTCCTTTGAGAAAATTTTCCAAGGTTATATCTGTCAAAGCATTAGTCAACACTACTGAAAACACAAACCGAATTGATTTTGGAAGAAATGGAATCAGTTATTTAAACATTGACGCAAAAAACTCGTTACCATGCCTCTATTCCCGCATTTGTTCCTGCAGTTACAACACACAATAAAAAATCATACCTGAAACTATGTATGATGATCTTTTTTACCCTTAATCCTTTGTCTTTATAAAGGCTTTTAATCTAAAGAAAAAGAAGTCTGAATAAGCAAGCACACATGTGAGAAAAATCGAGGAAAAAGTATTAGATATTTCTAAAACGTGTGCGTTAACATCAAACAAATGGATGTCGTCATATAGGTAAAAATTTAAAACAACAACAAAAGTTGAACAAAATAGAAAACAAATGAAAATGATTTAATTTTTATCCAACATGCATTAAAACAATATGTGGTTCTATCATTTATCAAAGTTTCAAAATTAGAGAGGAACTTTAATGTTGATATTGACACTGCAGTGATTTTGATAATGAAAGAAAATTATAAAAAACAGCAGGTGAACCAGATACGTACATTGTGAAGAATCTTCTCCTTCAACAAATCGTGGGGCATACTTTCTTTACTCATCAATGGATGAAATTTCTCTTTGGTGAAAGCCAAACGAATATTTATCTTTGACTCTAAAAACGACAAAAAGAAGGAACTGTTTTGATGACAAGAAAAAAACTTTCATTCAAAGAAATTGTAAACGCATTTAGTACATTAACACAACAAAATTTCTCACATTCTTCTGTAAATATGATAAAAATTAAATGAAGTTTCAACTGACCTCTACATGGCCGTTTATTGCACTTTTGATGTTCCTTCTCACTTCCTTGACAATATATCCCATCAAGCTTTGGTGTTGGATTGTCACACACACGGTAGCGAGTTCTGTTGCCTCCTCCACATGGTTTGTCGCAAAAATTCCATGGCAACCAGTTACCCCAGCCTCCATGGACTAAAAATACGTAAGACATTTAAAATATATAACGAGTCTCTTACACATCTGGGTAGTGACCAGGTATAAGATTGGTCAAGATAATTGACCTCCTTGAATAATCTTTTTTATCTATTATTATTTAATAAAAACAGTCTCTCTGCACCAACTTTTGGCAGCGCTGCACATTATATTACATGGCTTAAAACAACTTTCTGCGCAAAATCATTTCCAGTATTTACTTAATGGTTCGCTGTACACCTTTGAGAACAATTCAAAAGAAATCAAACGTACCTGGACACAGACCATAATTGCAGCCTTCAGTGTATTCTGACATTCCATAACAGAGTCTTCCATCATAAAGCGGGCGAGGCGAGGTACATTGACGTACTTTTTTTCTTTCGCCGTTCCCGCATTCTTTGCTACACTCTTTCCACGGACTCCATGTTGACCATCCTATAAGCAAGGAGTTTATTTCAAAATTGTTGACCAACCAGCTTTCCTTATTAGACAGAAGATCATAAAATAAAAGTTAATAAAGTTGATGCAAACCTCCATCTAATGGACAGGGCACTTCGTTACATGCTTTTTTATCAATCTGTTCTGATGAACAAAACCTTGTGTCTATACACCTTCGGTGTCTCTTTTTAAAACCATGACCGCACATGGTGGTGCTACATTCACTCCAAAGAGACCATTCGTCGTACATGATATCATCTACAATAAAATGTTTAGAAACTTTTATGTTTACCAAACACGGAAAACCGGAAGTTATCGTACTAAAAGCAGTCTCTATTGTTTCTGAAGTATATTTAAAAACTGAGAATCTGCAATCTTTTATAAAGCGTCATACAATGTACCTTGTAACTTGCAATAACATAACCTTCTGGCTGATGGTGGCACGTTCGTGTTGTTACAAACGATATCTGTGCTAACATTCCTAACACCTTCACAACCACCTGTAACGGTGTTGAGACTGGGATGATAAGGCTTTGACCATATCACTTCGCTGGTTTCAGAGCTACTGCACGGGACACCAACTGCTGCAAAAGCCGTTGCTGCATTTTCTCCAATGTATTTCCTAACATGCGGCCAACATACCTTGCCAAAGGAATCGCAGTGGCTGCTACAATCCTTGCCTGCTGCGGCTAAGTATAACCCTAAGAAAATTTTTATATTTGAATGTTAATACTTTATCAGCCAATATAGATAAGTGCTCCTTGTTTACTTATTACAGGTAGACCTGCTTAAATATTTTTAGCCAAGTTGATTTTAGGATATCTCACAGGTTGGTAGTGCAGCAGAGCCAATGTTCGTTTTATGTTTTAACTAGTCTTCAATTAAAATTCTTTGACTTTACTATGTAAAATTTGCCGAACTTTCTTACTTATTACAACTACTACAAAACAAAAATTTTCTTTATCATTTTTCTGACTCTTCTGTCTTTTTTAATCTACTTTGAAATTCTCTAATATTTTCAGCTTTTTTTTTGTGGTTTTAGGAGTCGCTGCACAACCTGAAAAACACCGGTAAAGGTCAGATTGTGTTCATTTCATATCTAATAAATATGCACGAACTCAGTTGGTTTAAGATATTTTATCATAAAAACATTTACCAGAACATGAGATACCAGTATGACAAGATCTACTTTCTTGTGTTATACCGCTACAGTTTACACCACCAAATGCAGGTGGTGGGTTTGTGCACGTGCGAGCCCTGACTTGCACTCCTCCATTACAACTAGCTGAACACACTGTCCATGCTGTCCACTCACACCAGTTGCCATGTACTACAAACAGAAAAACATTAAATGTTAAAAGAAGTTGTTTCCGCCTTCTTAAACGTAAAAAAGAAGAAAATCTTCATTTTAAATATTAAAAAAGGAAGTTTGCTAAAGTTCAACTTTTTCAGGTTGAGAAATAATAATGTAATCCGTAATAATAATTCTTTCAAACATGTAGAATTTCGAATGTCTTGCGATAGAATAAACTTGTTTCAGCAAACTTCCTATTTTATATATCTGGAAATTTAATTTAACCTTGGACTCAAAAAGAAAGAAAAAACTTGAAATATCCATGATCCTCGCTGACAATCTTTCATCGACATCTGGCTACCTGCTGTTACAATATCTCAAGGAGTCATGAGTTACAGCTAGTAGATGGCATATCGGTATTTCAGCCTTACTGTGACATCAATTAAGGTATTTCAGAATCTAAGGGTTAAAGCTAGTCCCCAAAAGCCTAATTATAGCTGACAACATCTGAACTCGTACTACAGCTTACTAACCGTCTAAAGAGATTTCGATACTTTGGAAGTTGAAATTTATACATATTATTTTCTGCCCGTCCGTATGCAAAAGAAGATAGTTGTATGAAAAACGGAATGAGGTATAACATAACAAGCATAACGTAAGCAAAGTTTAAGGCTAATTGTGTTTTTTTGTATACGCATATCTCACCCGGATTTTGGTTTTTTAATTTGCTTATAAAATAGATGTAGCCTACATTTTAATACTTTTTAGCTACCTTCATTCTTCATTTTGATTATGGCGGCCAAATTTTCAGATGGTTTTGAAAAATTTCTCTCGCTATCAGATAACGTGACTACGCACAATGTTTAGGTGAGGTATCTCCGATGCTGACATCGGCATGCCGAGACTCTCACTGTTATATATCTTTGCATATTATGTCAGTGCGAAAGGTTTCTCAGGCCCTTTAAATGGTGATAACAAAAGTTTTACTCAATTTCCGTGTCGTGATTTAACTGCAGGAGCTTGCAGCCGTTTTTCGAAAACCCTGAAGTTTTATGGTTTTTCACCAAAAACGTTATTGAACCAGATTTCTAGTCACCTGTTACCTCAATGTTGGTGAACATGAGCACTGCTGCATAAGAAATAAAGCCACTTTTTGATAACTTAAAGTTGCGTGATCACGAATTATGGCTAATGGACGACTTGCTTTGGCGCCAATTTGCATCCTTTGGAGTCTATGTGTTAATGATCTATATCAAGGTGAGTTGTAGCATGACCTTTGTAAACACTTCCGTTCATTTCTGCGATAAAAAGTTGTTTGACATCAACGTTATACGAAAAATGTTATGAGCCATAAAAATCAGTCCCTTTTACAAAAATAAAATCTGCTCTATTGAAGCCCAACCAAGCCAATAAAACTTTGTATTTTTTACATTAAAAACCCTAAAATTCTTCGATATCAGTTGAATTACTCCGCGCAAAACTAATTTTCTCCTTGGTTATTCCCTATAAAGGTTCCTTAGAGCTAATAAACACAAAAAACTTGCAATATAATACAACAACCTGCTAAATTTAACGTATACATTTTTACCTGGACAGGGTTGTTCATTGCAATCTGTTATTTTAACACTTTGACCTATACAGATGCCATTTTTTTGTAAACATTTTCTTGTATCCCCTTTTTTACCACCACCACATGTTACGTTACACTTTCCATATGTCCATTCGCTCCATCCTGAGGTAAATAATAACCACGTTTTTGAAACAAGTAGTATAACAAGTAATTTTACAAACTACGTTCGGCGCGCAAACCGATCAAACATTTCATCAAATACCAGCACTTTCTGATTTTTGGTGGAATGTTTGATCACTTTGTGTATATGCAATTTTTTTCATAAATATAAAAAAAAATGTTCGATGAAATATGTTCGCGAACATATTTCACCACACATATTTCTTCTTCAAATGGAAAAATTTTATGTTTGATCGATTTGATGGAGTTTTTCATCAAATATTTCCACTTTTTAAATTTTTTTTTACGAACGTTAAACGTTCGAATTGTATATTTGTTTTGTTGATACTTTCATTAAGAGTGAGTGCTATGAAGTGCTTTAGAAGACTGGTTATAAATATTTTATACTGAATAGTGTAAAATTGGATTCTTTTAGTGAGGATAAAGAACAACAGTTCTTAGCAGGTGTTGCTTTTACGATACAGCAAAAAAAGACAAAGAGGCTCAAAAGTAAAAATATTTTTTCTAAGATAACTCAAGTTCAAAAGGTCAATCGGTAACATCTCCTTGAAACCGAATCAGTCCATCATTTTTAGTTCTTGAATCATTATAAAATACATTTTGTCTTCTTTTTTTACTCATTCCTTTGTTTTTTTCTCGAGTGTTTTTTCCGTCACTAGAATCTACTAGGTAACTCGTTTAAGACGACCAACATCGCCATTGATGCGTTACCATCCATTTTGAAGATGCGAATGAATGAACTATCAGACTGCATTAATAATGCTTTATCAAAATACGCAAATCAAAAATTCGATTCCATCCAATATAGAAACAAAAATAGTTGATGAAATGTTTGATCCGTTTGCGCTGGATTATTCTATCCCGCTTGCCTTACATAATGACAAAGAGAGAGGCGGTACGAGTACGATCAAGATACCAGTAGGTACATTAAGCGCACTTACCCAAGCATTCAATACCAGTATCACATGATTCGGTTTCAGTGTCATTACCGAACGTTGAGCACAAATCCCACTCAACTTCTGTTTCATTATGTATGCACGATCTGTTTCGTGATTTGACACCAGCCTCACAATCTGCTATGCATTCCGACCATTCACTCCATTCGGATACATCTTTATAAGACAAAAAATGTAAGGCATCAAAAATACCAATACATCGAAATCTTTGTAAACCTCTCAATATGTTTCAGGTAAAAAAAAATAAATAGAATTTTTAATAGCATCCCAGGGCACATTGTGCCATGTAGAACATAAATCCACCACAGTAAATGGACCACAGATAGTTCTATTTGCTGAAGCACACACATCTAATTTAAAAAGTATTCTTTCTGACCCTTCCAAAGAAACAGTAAATGTAATTCTTACCTAAACAAAATTCAGTAAAGCAAGATTTTTCTTCAGTTTGAAGTTCTGTAGTATTGCAATTAGACCAGTCGAATTCAACGTCACTCTTCAAGCATTGTCTTGTACGAGTTGCAAGTACATCAGGGCATACTCCATTGCATTCTGTCCAATTACTCCAAAGGGATACTAAAATACAGAAAGCGTTTCTTGCATTTGCATAATAATTAAAATCTGCAACAACAGTAACCAAAGAGAAATTTGTCCACATAAACAAAGAAAATTTAGATTCAGACTGTGTGCAATAGTACTAAAGTGTTGCAAAGTGTACTAAATGATAATACTTTAAAAGATTTCTGATATAGAATTTTAGATATTTCTAATTAACTCTGGTGTCCTATTTTTTGCGATCTTTGCCTTACGTACGTATATAGGGACATGAAATGTCCATCGTGCAATTTTCTGTTTCAGTTTGCGGCTCCGTTGTATTACACACGATCCATTCAATTGTAGCATTGTTCTTCATACATTCTCGCGAACGAGTTCTTGTTCCAAAGTCGCATTCGCCTGCGCAGTCACTCCATTCACTCCACAAAGTAATATCTAAAAATATTTGAAATATTTTGTACCCTACCTTTGTCATTTATTAACCTGCTTTATGGTATGTCTTAACTAAAATAGACTGGCCGACTGATAGTCTAGTGAAAGAGCTTTCACTTCCAGTGCCGAAGGTCTTGGGTTCAAACCGAGGTCGAGTTTTTTCAGAGACATAAAGTGTGAATTCTCTTTAGCATTTAGCATGAAAACAAGATTGACATGTTAGCCGGTAATCTAGTTGAGTGATTTCTGTGTTGGTGTTACACAGAATATCATATGGAGTACTATGCAGCCTTTCTAATACAATTTATTTTAAGTCAGAAAATAATGCTAGATTCGAAGACTAGTTGGCTACTTTACGTCGGCAAAAATGCGTTTCACGTCGGGCAACACATATTTTTTGCATTCGTCTATGCAGAATCAACAGTAAAATTTTTAAAAAAAGAAAGCAAAACTTTTGATGCTCATATTATATGTAAGTCAGTAAAAACCACGTTGGCAAAAAAATTGCGGAAATAAATAAAGAATTTTTGTTAACGTATCGACATTCAGCTGGACAATTGTAGAGTGCCCACGTAAATTAAAAAGTCTGCAGGATGTCATGCAGGGCATAATGCACAAAATGCGCAAAATAAAATCCTAGAAGATGTAAAAAAAAACAGTCTAGTATAAAAATCGTATATGTAATAAATATGCTAGAAAACTTACTTGCACATTCAACTGTAGAAAAACATGATATTGTTTCAGTTTGATTGTCAGTGGCACACCCCTGCCATTCATATTCTGTTCCATTTCTGAGACATGTACGATTTCGGGTTATGTTCCCAAATCCGCATACGTTACACTCAGTCCACTCGCTCCAAGAAGTAACATCTAAAAAGGTTTATAAGAAAGTTTTTTACAGACAGTAGCCGCTTGATTCTCCAAACGTTTTACTCGCTTTATTTAAATAACCACATAACTGGCTAATCGAGTTAGCAATTTTAGAATAGCAATTTCAGTTTTGCAGAAGAAACAGGTTCATATATATTTTTTTGAGCAGTTATAGGTTGCTGGTAACAGTACACTGTTCTGCTTAAAATAGATAATAAAACTGGCAAATAGGAATGAATTAAATAATTTTATAATCATTTAAAAGTTAGTATAACCAAAGAATAAAAAAATAAATCACTTCTTGTCTATTTTGAACAGGAAATATCATGTAAGATTCCAATCACATTTATTTATTTGTTTAAAGTGCAAACAAAACGAACAATACTTACTGAAGACATAACAAATCTCTATGGCACAAGTTGAGTTAACTTCTTCTAACAAACCACAAATAGTGTCATTGAAGATGACATCACCATTTGAAAGGCATGATCTTGTCCGGTTACTTTTTTTGAAACCACATGGCCCGACACAGGGAGACCATTCACTCCATGTCAGTACTAAAAATTAGGAATTTTCTTCAAATGAACTTCATACAGTGCGGATATTGACAAAAATTTACACCTTATCAAGCTTTGGACTAGTGACCAACGCTTTTACTGACTACATTTTTTTACCAAACGATCTACCATTTTAACTTTGCAGACTAAGATATTTTTTGCTACAATAAAAATTAAAATAACAGGTTACAAAGATTTTTAATTTAGAATTAAAGTTAATATATAAAAGGGGTTAATTCACGATTTTCAAAAATTAGAAGTTTCTAACACATAAAATTTTGTCGTCACAAATCCCTTATGCCTGGAGCAAGATTACAAAGAAAAATAAATAAAACACGGTGATAAAAAGATTAACAAAAGAGTTTCCAGAAATCTATTTTTATAGAAAGATCCTAGCCACAATTTTTAACGTATCTAATCAAAATTCGCATGTGCTACGCATGAAAATAATTTTTCAGTTCCTTCCCCTTGTTTTATATGTGCAACAACAATCCAGCTACCTAGAGTCTCATTATTACTTCCATTACAAAAGTGTGAATCAGTGACAGTCACATTGTTTTCCAAACAGTCCCTGCTGCGATTTGAATAGCTTGTCAAACCAAAATAATGAGTTGACCATGACGTCCATTCATCGAAGTCTGTGGAGAAAGAATAACAAACATAATAAAAAGTATCATGTAAAAAGGCAAAAGGAGGTCATTATTGTACAAATGACTCTTTTAAAATATGTAACGACTGCAAGGTATTTAATTGCAAGAGAAGTGTATGGCATAACAAATATTTTCGTCTTACAATAGAGCAACGGCTACAAATTCCATACATCTTGTATCTACGCTTATTATGTAAAAATTTGTACCAAATTTTTTGCAAATTATCAACCAAAAGAATCTGCTCCTGCAAAATCAAAAGCCTGAAAAAGTTGCTAGGAATTCTAAATTAAAGCAATTTTTAAGCTAAAGGTTTTTGTAATAAAATTTTTTGTTGTACATTGCCTTAGAAAAAAAGAATAATTAATGGCCTTCTGAGTTGGAATTCTGTAGAACAGTACTTTTAATGTTTTAGTTGTTTGAGTTGCTTGGAATTAATAAAGATACACGTTTATATTATTATTACAATTATAACTTAATTACAACTGCATTGTTATGGCTATTTTTTGGTAAAGAAACTTTTTTTATTGACTTCTTATTTAAGGAAATTATCTTGAAAGGAAAACTTCTATACAAATGAAGCTGAGACAAATTTGCAGAGACAAATTTGTTTCAAATACAATTAAAAAATCCAATGTTTTTATTTTTCAAGTTAAGATTTAAAAAACTACAAAATAATTTTGAAAATAAAGCAAGTCCCTATAAATTAGGAAATATTTAAACTAGCATCATTAGATACATATTTTTAATAAAAACAATTAGAAACCGAATAAAAAACTAACATCACTTTAAATTTAGACCAAAATTAAGAAACTTTCACAACTAGATCCTTCACTAAGTTTTTTTAAAAAAATCGTGCATCGCTAAAGTGATCTTTTGAAAATCACTGGATTCAAAATTCATGTTAGAGTTTAGGGCACCGCATAGCTATATATACTTACTGTAACAGGGCGTGCCAGTGTAACAAGGTTCAACTTTAGAATGATTCCCAACACATTCACTTAATGCAACAGTGGAGTTATCAAGTAAACATGTGCGGTTATACTGCAAAGTTGCATTTCCACATTCTCCATTGCAATGACCGATTGGACTCCATTCGGACCATTCTAAACGTTTTAAAAACAATAGGAAAGACTCCTATAAAAATGCACTCATACTCTTCTAAAATCGATCAACAGATTCTTAAAATCGATAGAAGAATTAAAAACATGAACTAAAAGTCTAAAGTTATACCATAACATGGTCCAAGACAAACATTGTATTCTAGATGCATTCCGTAGCAGTAATCTGCAGACACGTTATGTCCCTCACGAACACAGTTTCTACTTCGATTGGCTGTGCCAGTCATGTTACACTCACTATTGCATAACGACCATTGACTCCATTCTCCAAACATAGGTGCAGCTAAAAGGCAATTTTTCCAACAATGTTATTAGTATTTATTGAGTTCTTTAAATAAAAGGATTTTTAAAACAGTTAGAAATCTCCAGAAAATTCAGAAAAAAATAATCATTTAAATTTTTCAAAACAAAACAGTAGAAGGCGCAGTAAGCTCATGTTGAGTCAATGAGCATTTAAAATTTTATTTTAACGTTTCTTGTGACAATTTAGAACTAGGTAGCTATAAACTAGCAATTACTAATTTAAATTTTTTTCGTTACCTGGTTTTGGAATATTGTTTTAAACTTTTTATTAAGTGTTTTATGCCTTTAATTTTTCCTGTTGCCAACATTGTTTTCATTTTAAACTATTCAATTCATCTTTTACCATTAGTAATAAACAACGCTTTGTTGGTGTAAATGGTATAATATTTAACTCAGCAAATTCCTGCCATTATGAAAACATTTTGCACTCCAATATTTAAAATTGGATTCGGATCATTAAAAATTGCACTCCAAATCAGAAGCATGGTGTATATCTTACTCCTCTGAGCCAATCATGTTTAAGATATTTTTTGTGCTAAAGATAAGCACATATATAACCTACAGCTAATGAAAATGGTGTAAAACAAGTGCTTTGTATGCAAAATTCACGTATATATAACTTTACATAATAAAAGTTATGGCAAATTCAATAAAACACGCTTATGTGAAAGAATTGTAATCTTACTGCAGTACATGATTCGCACAGACATTGTTTTATATGCAGGTAAATTAAGTTTGTTAAAGGAATCCATGACACACTGTGAGAGTACGGGTGGAGCCAATACAAAATCAATAGGATCCATTAGCCAGGTCTAAATAAAAAACACATTTTGTGTCAATGAAATCATCACACAAGTGTTAATTTAGAAACACAAGCTTAGAACAAGAATGTGGGTGAGTTATAAGAAAGGGCTGGTGACTATAAGAAAGATCTGGTTAACTTCTTGGGTACAAGTTAAAAATTTGCTATAACTACTATATGCAATATTTTTCCATTTTTGTGGCTTAACAAAAAATAACTGTATATTTTCTTCACAGTTTGACCATACTTGAAAAGAATTGTCTCAGATTGTATAGATAGGGTTTTAGTCTCACTTATTAGTGCAATATTTAAATGGCTTATAGCTTTGAGAAACTTAGCAACATGAATTAAATTCCACAAAGGGTTATCTCCTACGTTCCCAAGTCTGTACTAAGGGAGGAAATGCAGCACATAGCAACATTTAATAACTCACCATCTTAACTTGCAGTAAACTTCCAAATCTTAAAAATTGAGTTAGGATATTGTTGCTGCTTCCATGCTTTCCACTCAATTGGTATTTAAGTAAATAAATATATGACAGCTTTGGCAAACATCCCTAAAGAAAAACAAACAAACAAAAGCACTATAAAACTGTAACTATACATACATACCTTGATGCACAGATGCACCTCCCTGGAGCATTCACTTTATTCCAATCTGGAATTTCACTTTATATAAACTCAAAAAAAGGTATAAAGATTTTAGCAATTTTATAATATATTTGGGGGGATTTCAAACACATTTTAGAATGTTTTTTTAAATAGTATCTTTCCATTTCCAATTACAAACAAGAAAAAGTATCATTAAACAAGGACAAACAAAAGTAGGGATTGCCACAAACCGTGTAAGCAATGTGTGATTCATTCCCATAGTCTGTTTCGTTAAGTTGATAATATGTCAAACTAAGTCCATTCGTTTTTTCAGCCGGACAAGTATCTAAAAAATGGTATGAACATGAATGAGTTTGCTGTGTCTGCATGGTAATAACTATAACGATTGCACCAAGACATTGTCATGTCATAACTTCTAAAATACTGCTCAAAAGGATTAAAATTTGGTCACTTTCTTGAGCATTGTTACTCACCCTTTGCATTGGTCTAAATGGTAATATTGTAAAAGGTAAATACACAAGAAGTATCAACTAAGTTATTTTAAGGCTTATATTTGGTTGTCTCCCTCCCAGGGATATTTGAAACCTCAAAAACCTAGTGCAAGTTACAATAATAATAGTACACTTAAGTAAGTAACTATGTGAGTTCATAGTACTAAAATCGCGGGTCACTTTCTTATGCCTCATGCATTGTGTCCCCAAATTGTGGCGTTATGCTAAAATTGCCACACAGGGTTTATTTGTTGTTTATTTTAAAAGCCGTACTGGGTCGTTATGGATAGAATAATTTAATTTTACCCCGGTTTACCATGTGCACACTGTATCTCACGGAAACAAGTTGTTTATCAACTGAAAAAAGAAAACTGAAGCAAAAACCATGGGACCGCCTCCCAACTTTTGACCAATCATAATACTATCCATTCTTAGAAAAATTCTAGCAATGTGTTTAATGAAGCGCATTGGATCAAGACTAAACGACAAAATTCCAATCAACCAAACTGCATACCAAAAAAGTTGATCAACAACTGAACATGTATTTACCACCAAACTGATAACTGATAGAACAATAACATGAAAACATAAAACTGTATACCTTATTCTCCTAGAAATGAGCAAGGCATTTGACAGCATAAGCTGTCAAATGTTAATAAACGACCTTAACATCATTATCAATAAAAACGAATTACATCTAGTTCAGATTCTCTTAAATGTGAAATTATAGCAGCAAAATGTGGTCAATACATAAGTAAATATTTTTTTAACTGATACTGGTAACCACAAGGTGATTGTGCTAGTGCAAATGAATTTACCTTTTATCTAGCAAAACCACTCGAATCAAACAACAATAATTATACACCACCAATACAAGACCATACATATGAAAACAGCCAAAACTTTACAAATACAATAAAATTTAGCAAAGTTTAGTGTATTCGTTGCCTGTAATGTGTAGAGGTTAAAACGCTGATGAGAAAAATGTATAGGATCGTGGGTTTTAGACGAACGTATAAGGAAATATAGGGGTTTGAAAATCTTGCTGACGTCAACAAAGACCTGCAAAAACACAAAAAAAAATTTCCAGAATTTTATATATCTAATGTTTTTATCATATAGATCTTGAAACGCTGATCAAGAAAATGTATAAGATCATGTACTTTTGACAAACGATTGCAGAGATATTACGATTTGAAGCTTTTTTGATGACGTCATCAACCCGTCTATTCCGAAACGGATTTGGCAACCCAGGTTTGGGAAAATTACCCAAATTGATCCTAGGTGGTCCCTAGTTACCCACGCGGTGAAAAATCATTGACGTCACCACCTGGTTTCCAAGTTATTTGGCCTCAAAGCTTTAAGTGCACTGTAATGGCTTCATTAAATTAGTATACAAGATATTGACGTTAAAAGATATTGACAAAAAAACTTGAAAAACTTGCGCATTCGAGTGGTAAAAAATATCGTCTTTGCGAAAGTCACAGACGGACAGACAGACAGACAGACAAAACTGGCGTATTATTATAAGAGATATGCAGATGATATAAGTAAAATAAAGTCAAAATACATCAATAAAGAAAAATTTAAAAGTGAACTACCAGAAAAATTAAGAGGGATACAAATAAATGAAGAGAATACAGAGAAATATAAAATCAGTAACAAGAACAGCGACAACAAATGGAGAAAATGCAAATTACTAGGGTCGCTATTGGATTAAAAATACCACCAATATGAGAAAACAGCTTGCTTATTAGTACAAGAAAACCATCATGACAAAAATATATGCAATTCTTCTTATACAACTCAGACACATGTACAATAACATCAACCATCAATGAAGAAATAGGCATCTTTCACAGAAGATTAAGTAAAGAATTTGTTCTAAACATAAAATGGCCAAATACCATAAGCAATGAAGATCTACATGCTAAAACACACATAACGAAAAAATACACCACTACACCACTAAGGTTAAAAACAACTTGGTAAAAAATGATGAATCAACAATTGAAAGACATGCTGAACATTAACATCACAGAAGCACTTCATATAGCAAAAAACAAAGAGAAATAAAGATATGGGAAAAAATTACAAAGTAGCCCCGTCTGTCAATGTAGCCCCGTCACGGCAATGTAAACTCGTTTAGAATTAATCATTAATAATAATAATAAAAAAGGCAAAGAAGTTGACTCATTTTCAAATTAATCCTGAAAAAAGTTATTTTAAACAAGGAATGCCAATGTTTACTCATGATGAGGTTAGCTCAACTTTTGTTTTTCTACATTTTCCAATTTTGTGTTCTGGGACCAAGGTTGCTAACTTATCGCATTTGAATATAAATAATTCGAATCTAAAATGTAAAAAACAAAACTGTTGTTGTCGAGCCAGTGTAAAATGTTAATTTTGTTGGCAGAAATATTTTCTAAAAAGAAGAAAAACTAATGATGGTATAACGTCACAAAGAGAACCGATTGGAAATGTATCAGACAATTACATACGGGACGAAGCAAGTTTAGTAATTGAAGTAAAAAAATGATTGGATTTTTATCCACAGAATGCTAGCTATAGCGACCTACTGAGAAAACCAAAGAAAAGCAGGTGTGTTGTTTAGAACATCTGGTACAAAAATGAATTTAGGTGTACCGATTTTTTAGCTGTTTTAACTTTCAGAGCTAAACTTTCCCTTAAATATTAAGTTCTTTGCTGTGTCTTTAGCATGAACGTATTTTCTTTAAGCACTTTTTTAAGAATGTACTCTCAAAAAATGGGTCAGAAGTTAAGAACATCCTAAAAATATATATGTCTAACCTCGATTGTTTGTTCTAAATATAGAAAAAATTTGGCAATAGCTATATTAACTTATAGCAACCTTTATTTTTTTAAGGCATTATATATTTTAGGCTATAGCCATGCTAAGAATATACTAAGAATAATGAGGATAGGATTTGTCAAGAAAGTTAGGAACATGGAGGCTGAAACTAAGAAAACCACTATTCTTATAAAAAAACATTGTGTAGGGTAGAATTTATATAAAATGAAAAAATTAATTTTTCCATTGTTACTGTTTTTAACACTACTGATTCAGTGTTGATGTCGTTATAATAAACCTAAATGTAAACAAAGTTAAATCAATGTTTACATCTGTTACGTTGCACAATTTTTTGAAATATATTTGATTCTTAAATTGGAAACGGCACGTTTGCACTGTTTTTTTTATACATAAAAGCAAAATGAATGATTTTCTTGATTATGAGTTTCGGTCTTTAGGGCAAACTGTTCTTTTAATATTATGGATTGAAATATTACGGTAGATATACATATACAGAAATTATTCAATTTTTTAATTTCTCTTTTATCTGTTGTAAATTATTGATTTCTCATATTTTGTGTAAAACATTGGGAGCATTGCTGTATGCAATAGACTAAATAGCTGATTTGGTATGATGCATTACAAACTGCACATTGTGAAAATTTTACAAACATATTCCTGTTATAAAAAAGGCCAGGGGTCGAGGATGGATTGTGAGTTTAAAAAATTCAAATTACTGTTTTTGTTTGGTATTCCTTTCATGGATCTAATGAGAGATTTAGTGGATTTTTTCACAGGAATTCGGCTAGTAATAATAATTCTCATGCATATCCAATATTAAGTTTAATTTGATCTCTGGTAACAACTATGTAATAATAATTTCACTTACCATTGCAGGAGATAAAACAATTCTGTACATGTATTGGTGCAGTTGTTGTGTTACAACTGGTTGAAGGAACCCCATTACAAAGACATTGATGCTGGCGTGTTCTGAAGCCATTGCCACAATTGCCACAATTGCCACTCACTTCACAAACTCCCCACGATGCCCAGCTTTGGTTGTTTACTTCACATATGACTAAAATATAAAAGTTACTTTTTTTACTTTCCTACACAGACACCATACACCAGATATAAGAATGTCTTCAACCACCATTATGTTTAACATTTCCAGAATTTAAACATCAAGCCTAAATGTCATTTTGCAGATGGTAATTTTACGGCATCCACATTTTTCTCAATTTTTTTGAGCATACAAATAAGCCGTTAAATACCTTCCCTCTGCCCAATATATCTTATTCTTACTGATTAAGGTGATTAAACCTGAAGAAATAGCCTAATGTATTTGTTTACCCTTGGGATATCACACATACTTAGTTTTTTGTTAAGGAAATTTTATTGTTGATCGGCTTTTAGCTTATTGCTTTTGTGCTTATAAAAAATGTTAAAACAAAGTACAAGATAAATTACAATTTATATATATAGATATTTAAATGCATCATCTGAAATAGAAGCAAAAGTTAGATAAAATTAGCAAACCAGTCCCTTTATATTCTCCCCAGTAACAGTAACTGCCAGGGATAAAATATTTATTTTAAGCACTGGCAAACAATTCCTTCCAGTAATTACCTTATTAGTACTAATTCTTTGTGGGTATTTTTCATTGATCAAGGTACTTTAGATGCTACAAAAAATGCTTATTTTACAAAATTAACTAGAAAATCTGTTGTTTGACACACAATGCAATCAAATCAACAGTCGTGAAAATTTATCACGCAAAATGAAAATTAACTAGTATGTGAATATAAAACAGATTATAAAGGTGGGCACTGGTACATTATAGAAATGAATCAGCAACAAAAACTTCTGGTTTATTTCATGCCCTCTTGCAGATTAAAAAAATTTATTATTAAATGCATCAACAAAAAGTATGCAACTGATTATATCAATACTTGCAATGAAGAAACATTTAAACATATAGATGGCCTGAAATTCAAGAAATTAACATAATGATAAAAAGGTAAAAATTGTAAATAGTCCAAATAAATAAAATAGACCAAGGTTTATTGTATACTTTATCCGCACTCTTGGATAAAAATATTGAGAAAAAGACTATGTCAATTTCTAAATATGTACAAGAGTGCCAAATGGTCAAAGCTCTGCAGTTGGTAGACAATGTGTACAATTTGCTAGTCACATCCCCAGGCACGCATGCAGAACAAACAAACAAACCCCATCAAGATTCAGGAAAGCCCTGAAGCTTATTGAAACTCATGCATTTTTGTGCTTATCCAGGCAGAAAGAAAAGGCAGCATTACATATATATAGTGTAAATTGCTTTAGACTTTTTTGAAAATATTATGCAGGACCAAAAACACATTAAATCTATTATTTACTTTACTTTTCTAAAGCAAATTTTACCTATTTATATAACAGTTTGCATTTTTGAATGTGATTTCTTTAATCAAGGTTGTCTATTTAATTTTTTTACTTGGGTGAATGTACACAAATGGTATATATATACCTAAGTATCTATTGCGAAAATAATACTGCCCATTAACTCAAAAAACTATCCTGTCCTGGAGTATAAGTTTTAAACAAAAACAGAAACAAAGTGCATAAGTGTGGATTGGTAAAGTTGTATAGATTAACAATGAACTATGTATAACAATAAACAGTTCCTTAAAATCAGCTCAAAAAATTGACTACTTTTTTAGATGCTCACTTTGTTGTATAAATCAACAAATAGTCATTGCTGCATAAGACTTTTAAATTACAAATTTTTTTTGATGATATCATCAATCCGTCTGTTCCATAACAAATAAGGTGAACCAGCTTTACTTTGGTTCCAGGATAACAACTAGAGGTATATTTATACCTCCTCCAACATTGAGGATCTTAATGATGGAAATTTTTCTAGTGAAGTTTTGCAAGCATCAGTTTTTAATAAAACAAAACAAAAAAGTTTGCCTGCCAGACAACGAGATCAGTTATATTAAAAGAAAGCAAAGAAAATTCAATGTTTTCTAAAGAGCTTTGTTAGTCGACCAAGCTGTCTAATAAAATTTTCGCAGAAGCAATATGTGCAATGATTTCCTCTTTCGTTAAAGTAGCCAAATCGCACAATCCAGTAACACTTAACAGTTTAGCGTTTTGATATGTATATATTTATAAAAGCTTGGTTTTGAATGGCAGTCTTTTTCAGGAGAGGCGTGCAATCGTACGCGCACACCTTTGCACACGCCTAAATAGTTTCAGGCGTGTGATTAATCTCATGCTTAAAAAATAAATATTGAGTTTTTAAAACCAACCCATAAAATAGATTTCCGTCTTGGTCAGAACACACTCTTTTGCCTGGCCCCTTTGTCATTGGTAACCAGGTCTTACCAAGAAATTCACCCATGTGGTCCTTAACTAATTATGGAGGCGAACGCTGAAGGAGCACGGACTAAGCAAGACTGCAAAACTGAACTTACAAGCGGAATAGACATTTTATCATGGAAATAATTGTAGATAATTTCTATATTTGACAAAACAGTTGGAAACCATAGCAGGTCCGAATTTAATGGATTATTTCTTTATGCCTTAAAAACGAAACCCATGTGCGGTATAATTCTTTTTTGTGTGTAAAGTTTGTTAAAATGTAGCTGAACTTTCTGAATGAATTTCGAAGTTTTATTTATGTAGATAAAGATTTTTTAATTTGAAAAAAAAGCATATTTTTGCCTATCTGCTTGTGATGACCTCAAAAATAAACAATAAATATAAAAATGACAGTATAGTCATGCTTCAGACATGTAGAAAAGGAAGTTAAGATTGAGAGAGTCGCTATACCAGTAGACACTCGATCATCGTGTTTGCGGTTTACAATTTAAAACGTCCCCACCTTTCTACCGCAAAATGAATGTGCAACAAAAATAACCTCGGAGCCCGTATCGCATGTGTAACATTCTTGGCATGTGCGTTTTATATCGCAAATATTCCTGAAAAAGACTGCAATGGTGACTAACAAAGTATATAACGTAAAAAAATAAACATATTTTCTTATTTTGCAACATTTATGTATATATAGTTTCCACTAAAGAGAAAGCTAATTTTATGGTAAAGATAACCAACAGGTGCATGGCATTTTTGAAAAAAAATGTCACTGATAATGTTTGTTTTTTTGAAGAAAATAGAAATTATATTTCAGTTAAAATAGTTGTTACCCCCATGCATAGTCACAAGAAAAAGAGATGTTGCACTTGGAAACACCCACACGTATTTTCATCTATCAAATATCAAACTTTCCTGTGTTTCAATGCACAAAATTTATTAACCTGAACAAAATATAATAGCCATACAAAACAAACATTTTAACCCGCAGTCCTGATAACAATAATTTTCAGAGGAGTGAATGTAGCAGAAAACTATTGCCTTTTCTAAATTCTGTTCAGAAATGAGGTAGAAGTCATGTTTCAGATGATTTATTAAAACCAGTTGGCAGACCGTGGAAAAATCCACGGGTTCGCCTGTTCTTTTTTTATCATATGGCGTGCATCTTGCTACTTGTGGTACCATTTTGTGTGACAGACTGACGCACATAGGTATTATAATATATATATATATCAATAAAAAAACATAAGAATTCCTTTTAAACTTTAAAAATGCATTTTTATCTTACAAATTCTCAAACTCCATATTTTGCAACTCACATTTGCATGAAAATAATTCCTTGATTTGAATTTTTTTTTCGAAATAACACAAATTAAACATGTTTCCACTGTGGACTATAACATGAAGTAGGAAGTTAAGTTCAAAAATTAATTAAGCTTAGCATAAAGTTTTTGTTTAGTTTTCACATTATTAAAGTACCACAGTCTTAAGAGCTGGCATACAGTTTGTATGCAAGCGTTGCAAAGGTGAGATTATAGAGAATGAAGTATTTCCAGCTTTAATGATGTACAACAGTGGCTCGTTAGAGATAGTTAAGAACTTCTGGTACTTAGGTGATATGTTGGGCAGTGAAGGGGGTGTTGGAAGAAGTGTTACTTGCAGGATAGGTTCTGCTTGGAAAAAGTTTAGAGAGTTACTTCCTTTATTGACTAGCAGAGTCCTGTCAATTGAGGTAAAAGGTAGGTTGTATGAGGCCTGTGTAAGAAGTGTTATGTTGTACGGTAGTGAGACATGGGCAGTGAAGCAGGAAGATCTTGACCGTTTAGAAAGGAATGATATGAGAATGGTTAGGTGGATGTGTAATGCCAGTCCGAGAGACAGAAAGAGTTCAGATGAGCTAAGAAGCAGGCTAAGTCTCCGTATAATTAAAGATGTTATCCAGATAAGAAAATTGAATTGGCTGGGGCACTTGGAAAGAATGGAGGAGGATAATTGGGTAAGAAAGTGTAGAGACTTGATAGTTCCTGGGGCAAAGCCCAGAGGCAGACCGAGAAAGACTTGGCAGGAGGTTATAAGGACAGACTTGACAGAGAGGAAGTTGAGTTTAGATCTAACACAGTCTAGATCAGATTGGAAGAGGGTCATTAATATACCCCGTCCAACCCATGCTAGCATACGGACGTTAAGCCGAGAATGATGATGATGATGATGATGAGTCATTAATTAAGTAAAGTAAAAGTGGTGAACTGCTAAACTATACATTTCTATATATTTATAAAGTCCTAAATTTTAAGAGTCCTAAGATTTTACTAAAAAATTTTTTTTTGTAGTGTCATACTGCTTATTGCAATCGTTTGATCTTATATAGGTGGCCATCACCTACATTAGTATTTATACTATCTGATGGTCTCCCCGTAGGTATTTATTTAATGTAAAATATACAGTTATCTAACACGAAATAAATACTACTACTACTACTACTACTACTACTACTACTATGCCCCGCACTCCAAGTTTTTGGTCACAAATATGTAAAGACATTGACACTTTCATTGCGACGACCCTCTCTAGAAATGGGCACCTAAATTTATTTTTCGCCTTGCTTAGGAAAACGAGGGCAGGAAATGTTTCCGACCAAAAAATCCCTATATTAAACTTCTTTTCTTCGCAGTTTCATAACTTACTGTGTGTTTACTATCAATCTCGCCCACAGAGCTTTTATTTGGATATCTAATATGCGCGTGTACAACCGCAAAGGAAGTAGCTAGCCAAATATCAGAAAGCGAAAAAGAAGCCCTGGGAACAAGATTTTGATTCTAATGTTTCAAGTTTGTTTGTTTCAAGTCAAATATCAATTCTAAAGATTTTGTTTTAAACTTTCGGAATTTCGTCCAATCCATTAAAATATTTCCGGGTAATGCTGCAAACGTATTTCAATGCGCATGGCCATGATGGAAATTTTTTGCTCAAAAACTGTTTCAACATATGGAGATCAGCCTTTACACGAAGTTTCATTTCAGGGGCAAAATGAAAACTTTATTTCAGTATCTTGTGTAGTCATAAAAGTTTACATGATTTGAGAAAGCAAAATGAAACTTATTTCAATGTTAATTTTATTTCAGTCTTCGCCGTCAAAATATTCATGTAAACACGATTAACACAAAATTAATCTATTGCGCATGTTCAAAAAGTTTTTGCGCATCATGTGTACAAAGTCATGGCGCGTGTATAGCTTACGGAAACCCGATATGAAAAAGCCCATGTAAACACAACGATATTTTTCATAGCGGTTTGAAATGTCATGTTGGGTCCATGTAAAGGCTTCCTAACTATAATACCACGCATTCACTCCGGATTGCGTGAAAAAACATTGGTGATTCAGTGAAAAACATACCCTACAATTCATTAAAAGTATTCCGCGTTTTTTGAATTATATTTAAAACATTCTCTCGATGACCTCTTCTCCTAAATTTGGTTAGTTAATTTGACTAAACACTCACTTGGACAAACTTTAATACATAGTTCAACTTGATAAGGTTTAAAACTACAAAATGACTCATCGACTACAACTGAAGAACTTTGTCCTGCGTCACTAGTTGTTTGATTGACGCAAGTCGGTTGTGTCCTCCATCGTGTCGTATTTGCTCCCGCGCCACACGTTATTTGACTTGTCACTGCACTTTCCACAACTTCACAAGCTGACCACAGCGTCCACTCTTGCCAATAAAATAGACCTAAAATGTTAATAATTAATTGTTGGTAAAACAACAAGGACTTGACATTGCCTTTGCACATGATAAGAACAGAGGATGGAGGTGACGTTTTTAGGCCTATATTTTGCACATCAAATAAATTTTAATGAGAAACGAAATAAAAATTCCCAGGGCATTTTGCCTTGCTGATAAAGTTGGTAGCGACTTGCTAATAACGACTCAGGGGCCACAAGACCCTCATTTACGAAAGTGCCAACATCTTGAAGCATAACCTTTTAACCTGTGTTATAAAAACAACGTCAACACGCTTACCTTCCGACGACACGACCGATACGAACGTCAGAAATATGAACACCAAGGATACACGTTTAAATATGTTAGAAGCCATCTAAAATTAAACAAAAAAGGGTTCTACAATAGTTACCAGCAAATTTTTAAATTTGCGGAATTTATTTAGTTCGGCAAAATACACAGAACCGAATGTCTTGGAGAAATGATGCGAAAACAACTTTCTTGTCGAAAAATTTTTTAATTTTTATTCAAATACTTATTTGCAATCCTCTTTCCATCCTTCCATATGTTATAGTATGCATGCTTTTTCATTTAAAAAAAATATGATTAATAAGAATATCAGGCTGGGATTATAGGTTAAGAACAATAGATCAGTAACTAACCTGATTAGAATCCTTTTTATGACCCATACTAAATACTTTTCCCCTTAAATTTCTCAAACAATCAGTACTGCTGCTTAAAAGGCTATTTTCAAAAGGTGTCACCCACATATTACCTTTGATATATAAATAAATCAAAAAAAGTCGTAAAAAACTATGTTTACCTTCGACTCGATACAACAACTAATTATTTTAACTCGCGTGTGTTTCGGTTGAGAAAAAAAATGTGCAACTAACTTAGTGCCCACTCTTTACATCTGTAGTTGTAACAGGTCTAATAAAGATCTTGAGTACGACTTTGTGTTAGATGTTTGCAATTAAAGTAGAAAATAGAGGTAATAAATATAGCAAAAAATTACTAGAATATGTAGAAATAAATGAAAAAAGTATCCATTTAAAAGATGTAATCTCAAATGCATAATTTAAAAGGAAAATTTAAACGCATTGATATGATTTCAAAATATTTATAACCAATTATTAAAATGTGTCATTTTACGCAGATGTATTGAACGTAAACAAGTTGTCATTGCTATACTTTCTATCGTAACACGCGATAAAATATGTCACTTAATGTCAAGCTTGTGAATGCACTAATGAGATGCATAGGAATATTATAAAAGCTTATCACTTCCCTAGAAAAAGTTTAGAAAGAATAAAAATTGGTGTCGTAATTCTTTAGTCACACCATCTTGATCATTGTGAGAATTTTTTTAGATAAGGAGAGTTTAGTCAGACTGTTCCTATATCTTACTTTGTCCGTTTATTATTTTCCAACGGAGCAGTCAGGCTGTGCAGCATTGAAATTAGCTCTCAATTAAATACAACAATTTATATTATGATAATCGGATAAATTCGACCCCAGCACCTTGTACTGGGACGGTGAAAAATTCGCTAGAACTTTGAAAAAGCACAGCGTCATTGGGAATCAAATAGTCTTGGGGACGAGGTTGTTAAATTCAATAAAAAGTTATGAAATGACAAATACTGAGAAAATCACCAAGTGTTATTCCCTGATAAATTGGGTTAGTAGTGAACTTTTCCATAAGATTAGAAGAAGGAATTAGTACCAGAAAATACAGCATTGAATTTAAATTTGTAAAAATCAGGACACTCGCGTGTTCGACGGGTGTCAGTGTAGTCTCATGAAAGAATCAAAAAGGAGTTAGCTGTTCTATTAAAACAAATAATTAAAACTTTATTTTATTATTATTACTATTATTTTTGTATGTTTGTTAATTCTAATAATGTAGTTGGCGCGAAAATAATGTTGTTGTTGTTTTTGTGTCTGAGACCATTTTTTGTTGGTGAAAACATCAGGTACCTTAAATTTATTCGGCAAAAAATATTAGTCACCTAGCCAATATTTAGTCACTTTTTCCTGACTTTTTTTTACCGATAAGATAGAAGATAGGACACATTGGGAAGTACTTATTAAATAAGTCTTGGTCGGGGAGAATTTCAATGGATAAAAAGCGTCGTTGGGAAATCATCATTTGAGGGAATGTCTTGTTGAAATGTGAGTTTGGAATTAGTTACGTAAGAGTTGGAGAAGGATTTTATTGACAAGATAATATTACAAGTAGCAAACCTTTAATCGTCGTCTTCTCTTGTAACTTCTTTTTTATCTTTTCATTTCTCCTTTTTTTCCTCTTCTTAATTTATTAGATATTAATAATGCATTAAAGTTATCAAGTTCGATTTAAAGTTAAAAGTTAAATGTAAATATATTTGGTAGAGTAAAAAATTATAAGTAGCCACGCCAATATATATTTTTTAAGTTAATTTAGGGTTGCAGTTACTAAGATCAGTACTAAGATCAAAATCAAGCAGATCCACTACAGTTCTATTTACCAACACTGCAATTCACCGACTGGTACCTTGTGGTAGCGCGTTCGCTTTCAGTGTGTAGGTCTTGGGTTTAAACCCCGGCCGAGTCATGCCAGAGACTATAAAAGTGTGAATCTATTCTTTCTGCTTAGCGCTCAGCATGAGAATAGGATTGATATCTTAGGCGGTTATCTATTGCTGTGCTTGTACGACTTTTGTGGCTTAAAGGAAGCTTTAAATACACTAGGACCACCTTCGCAGGACCCTCGTTGATAGCAGTACCAACAGGAACTGAAGAGGCTATCCTGCGTAAATAACGTCAATAATTATAATTACCCTCATACTTTGTATGAGAATTCTGTTCTGTTTAGGAACAACAGGAGGGTCGAAAAATATTTCTTTGATTGGTTGATTAATAATTTATAATTCCTTAAAAGTTGTTAATGATAAGTGTTTCTGTTGTTTGTGAGAGGGAGACGAATATGGATCTGTTTTAAAATAACGTTGTTATGGGTTGAACACCCGGATAAATGATAAGGAGTTTAAAGGCACTTCAATTGTGATTTTAACTAGTAAACGATGTGTTGATATCTTATATATTGATTATTTAGCGCCAGTGACAAAGGCTGTCAACGGCTTAAAACTAACATGTCGTTTTCTCATAGTTTATACATGGTTCCGTTAGGGTGGAACGCTTAAATTTACCGACAAAATAAAAATATCAAATAACGGAAGTTCTTCTGCTATTTCTTTGCCAGGGCAGAGCGATAAATAGTACATTTTAACCTTACCTTTAACCTTTAGTTTTATGTGTTTTAACATCACGAAAAGAACTGACTGATATTTAGTATATTTTTTGTGCGTGTCAATATTAATATGCATCGCCATATTTTTTTGTGAATCTTTTTTCGAAACAATTAACTTTGGAAACATTGTGCGCATTATTCCAGAATAAATAAAGATTTAGCACTGTCTTTTGTTTCGGCGATTATCAATATGAAATAACCCGCAATTTCCTTCCCAATACTTCCTTTTGTCTTCATGGATGTAAATATTTGCTGTGTTGGCAACACATATCATGTTTATGGAGGATTTTAGATATCAGGTATTTTGTTACATTTTTTTTATTCAGTTGATCCGTTTGACGTCACAGAAGAGGAGCGGTGCAAGGAAGACGTAGAACTTCTGTTAGATGAAGATGATGATGAAACAGATGAAGTTAACATCTTGTATAAATCTTATATAAAACTAATTTGAAAAATAGTTAGCCCCCTCCCTTTATTTAGCCCCCCTTCTATTAAGCCCCCCCATCTAAAACCTCAAGAATTTATAAGCCCCCGGGGGCTAAGAAGAGGAATTACGGTATATTCTTTCTTGGTCTCGAATCCTATATGACCATATCATAAGCGTTATTATCTTTTTCTTCTTCCTCATACGAAATCTCTGTTTCATCTATCCCCGGGTCCACATTGTTTAAATTAAGTTCCTCGTCATTTTGATTAGAATTTAAATTTTCGACAAATGCTTCCTTATCCTTTAACTTGTTTTCGATTTCTTTCTCAATATTCTCTTTGTCCTCATGGATATTAATATTTTTTGTGTCCAATGTATTTTCTTCGTAATTATTAGTATTCTTCCTTTCTTCTTTATTTTTACTGGTTTCTTCATTTTCTATCTTGTCTTCTTCTTCAGTTTTACTATCTAAGTCATCTTCAACTGGAGTCATCTTCGAGTGTTCGTCGTCTTTTACTTCTTCCGTATCTATATTCATCTCTGTTCTATCATTATTACTGTATGTGATTTTATTATGAGGCTTGTCCTCCTTTGAACCATCTTCTTTTTCATCTTCTATTTGTTCTTTGGAAGTTACAAGTTCCAAAGTATTTTCGGTATGATTACCTTTGCTATATCCATTAAGGTCTTTTTTTTCGTTATCTATACTATATCCTTCAGTTTCTGTCAAAGAATATAAGAAATATTTAGGAGTATGCAAATTTTCCTGTATTTTCCTATTAGTGGTAGCCGTTGCAGATTTACTATTCCTTTGTGCTCGAATCAAATTTGTAGTGGCATTGATTGAAGCCTTTGATAATGTAATTGACTTTGAATTAGTGGCTGTTTCAAAGTTTAGTTTCAATGTAAAATTCACTACCTGTTGTGTAGGCCATAATTTTGATGGTGTTATCTTTCGTTTAATGTTTTTATGCTTCCATTTCTTCTTTCGTATAAACATTATTTTCTCTTTCTTTTTGCGCAGTACGGATACCTTAGTTATTTGCTTTTCCGTCTTTTCATTTAACCAGTTCCTTAGGACTTCATTTTTCTTTTTTTCTTCTGCAAAAGTATCATGCTTCGGGGTTGGTTTAAATGATTTCAAAGATTCTATATGTTCCATAGTTTCTTTGTGAAGCGAGTCATAAAATTGTTGGTTTAGCTGTTGTTTAACCTCTTCGTCAAACTGATTCGCTAAATCCTCGCTAGTATCTTTCCATCCTCGTAGCAACTCCTCCACTGCTATTAAGGGATGCTGACTAAAATAGACAGCGTCTTCAACGTCGAGATTAGCAAAAGCCGTGTAAATGACTATACCGAACCATAATGACAACATACATAGAGATAAATATAATACATGTTTTCTTTTTAGGATTTCCATCTTCGATTTTATTTTTATCTATTCCAAATTTCAGTTACTTGGTATTAAGAAATTAGCCTGCTAAAATAATGAAAACATTTTATTGAAACTTATTGGTTAGTGAAAATTATGATGTCATTTTCAACCAATAGAAAGCTAACATTTCGTTTTTGTTTAAGTATTAAAACAAAATACAACGTGTCTGGTAATTAAAGAACTTACGTATATTTTGACTGAAACATTCTTTCTAAAAACTTTTATTGCTGCTATGACAACAACGATCATTAAATTTATTTAACATGCTTCCCACCCTTGTCCCCAGGCTTTTTTGCCTTTGTCTTCTCCCATATTAAAAGGCAAAATATCCTCGGGACGAGGGTGACATACTTCCAATTCAAAACTTTATCAGGTCTCTTTATCTTCCTAGAACTCTTTCTCTTCTTTGTTTTTTCTTAGTAAAAAAAGATATGGGCCAGAGTTTTATATAAAATATAATGTATGCGTTAAATTATTTTTTCAAAAGCCAAAAAGCATGCATTAATTAGTTCGCTAGCTGTGTGTAGTATTTCTTATTTCTATGACACACAAAAAAACGAGTTATAATTGACTCTTATTCGCAAAATAAGTTCCACCAAAGTAGCCAAAAGTTAAAAATAAGTTCCGCATTTTGTGTGAAAATGTGTCCAAAAAAAATCTCTTCAGTGCCTTAATTAAAAAATTCTCCTTGCAAAATGTTACCTTTATAGACTATAAAAAAATGATCGTAGTAAAGCTGAATGCTTAAAGTACGTAACTGCTTTAAAAAACCACTGAAATAGTATTCATTTAATCTCTGGGGTTCGCAACCGAATCTGCAACAAGCTCAGTCTTAGATTGATCTTTGTTTTTATTTTGTCTGGTGACAAATTTTTAGAATTGGTATTTTGAAAGATGTTATGAAATTTTAGATACTCTAGATACTAGGGGAAAAAAACCTTGCGTTTATCCAATTTTAAGTTGCAGTAGGGATTAAGCATCAATATATAGCTAAGAAAGAAAGAAATGCAGTTAAAAACAATAATATACAAGAATTATGCACAATCATGAAGCAAACTAACGTACAAAATCCTTTAAAAACATGAGTAAAGTTTTGATGTTATTTCTCTTTTATTTAAAACACAGATTTGACTATTATAGAGAAGTTACCCAAAGTTTTAAGGTTTCTATTTCTTGTGTTTAAATTTTAAGAAAACACTTTCCTTAAATTCAATTGTTTGTTTGTTTGTTTTGAATTTCTCTTTCTTGCGATTACTTAAAGTTTCACAGTGCAACAAGTGTGCGTCATAAACCAAGCAGTGAGAAAGATTGGTTATGAGAATGATAAACATTATTATGTATTATTTATTTTGTCTTTCTATCCCTTTCTGATTGTAGAATCGATTCTCTAAAAATTTCCTCCATCTCGGCCCTCGTCTTTCTACGACTTTGGTCTGCCCACGAGGGATCTGGTAAATACTCAACCCAACTCGAAAAGAATCGCTTTTTAAAGCCTTTGGCATACTCATCTGGACGGGAAAGAAAATCTTTCACCAAGTACACTAGAGTTGGCAAGAATGATGCTGACACGATGATCGAGATTAAAGCCTGCGCCCAGGTTGGGTAATTGAGACTAGTCAGCCATGTTTTTGTGCCAACGTGTTTTGATGAGTGGGGATCCTGAAACAAAAAATCAAAACAACAGTTACATAGCTACCATTTTGATAATTAAGTCGTAGTTATCTCTTCTAATGTTTGCAGCTAAGTTGCACTTGAAGTAGTCCCAAATTAGAAATATAAATAAAAAGTCAACTTAATCTTACACTCGTGCACCCGACATAAGCAGAATATTGAGCGACATTTTTACTCAAATCGTTGATGTTGGTGACGAAAACAACCGCAAGTGCAATTGGTGAGATATATTTCCAACAAATTAACCAGAATGCATTTGGTCTACTTCCTGTCATGTATTCGATATCATTTGCAATGCTAAAAAAATTAACTTTATTAACTTTTTCCATCATCCGAATTGTTAGTAGCACTTACGCTATAAATTTTAAAAGCAGGAACAATCTTCTTAACTAAAAGATCCAGTGGCAGTGTTTTACTCTTATAAGAGCCGTGTGTTTTAAATTACTTTATCAAAAATTTTTTTTGCATGATTTATTTCGCTACCATTTTCCCTTTCGAACTTTCCATGCGTAAATCTTTACAATATATAACCATTTTTCCCGCTTTTTGGATGTTTTTGTATAGTTCAGGTGTGCGAAGACAGCAGTTTAACTACAGGGTTTCTGCTTAGCAATCAGAATGAGAATCAAACGTTATGACTAAGATGGTTGTGTGCTTTAGCGGTCAGCTTGTACGACTTCCTTAGCAAAAATATTATTTTTCAGCAGGACGTCCTTTGCAGGAGTTGACAGCAAAACAAAATCGTGATAAATTTAATAAAATGCATTTGTTAATATTAATCCATATATAAGCTGTTGTGGAAATTTTTTTAAAGCTTACCAGACCGTATTTCACGTAAAAATGATATCAATAAGAACAAACAAAATCGAATTGTACGATAGCTTAATCCAAATACAGAATACGAGCATACACATGCATACATACTTATCCGAACCATATATCCAAGTCACCCCAATACATTGAAAGAATCCAATGAACAATAACGGTAAAGTGATGGAGAAATCATCAAATATTTGAAATATGTAAAATCCATTACCAGCCACCAAGCATAAACCAATTAGTAACATAATGAAAGCAACAAGAGCTAAAAAAATTAATAGACTGAACAGACAAAGAAGCAAGCAACAAATATCTACAAGAAAGATGGTAGCTTTAAAAGTAAAATTTTCTTGCAGTATTTATAATTATCATGTAAGTTATCAAGTACACATTCGTTAATTCGTACAATTCGCTAATTCGGACAGTTTTTTTTTGGTCCCTAGGCTAAAAAACGCTTATTAAATTTTTGCGCACTCGTAATCAAAACCTTTCAATAAATTTTACATTATTAATAAAATTAATTTTACAAGGTATCTCCATCACACCTCATTTTCCAATTACTTCTACTCTGCACCTTGTTAGCGAAAAAACAAGCAGATAAATGTTTTTCAAAGAATTGTAACAAATTCTTATACATCCCAGTCTTTAGTAAATATTTTTGAGAAATTATATCCACATTCTTATTTTTCCCTATTATCCGATAATTCGATCATTCGCTAATTTTAACATTTATTTGGTCTCTTGCGTGTTCGAACTGATGGACGTGTACTGTATCCAAGACCAGGAACCGAAGTGGCAGCTTACCTGTAAAATAACTCTTTTTCATTTTCACTAACCCCATATCATAAAACGGCGCGATAGAAGCTTCCAAAGTTCCAAACTCTGAATCAATTCCCAAAAGGATTAACATTATAAAGAACATCATTGACCAAAATGGCGCTGCTTCCATCAATAAAATAGCGTCAGAGAAAGCCATAAAAGCAAGACCAGGACCAGATCCGACCTAGAAAAAGGACAGCAATGGTAAAAATAACTTTGATATAATTTTCCGTTTAACGCTCACATACTTCGTGCAACCCATGGCACTGCTGCACGCAGTGGAAAGATAAAAGTATTATTAAAAAGAATAGTAGTAAGCTCGTGCGAAATCCACGGGGTCACCAGTCCTTAAAATTCCACGGAATTTCACCGGTTAAACAAATTGGACATTATATCATATTTGCCTTTTATGTGCAATTAGCAAGAATTTTTTCTTGTGTGCGCACATGCACACGCAGGCAGGGTACGGGTATTAGTAATATAGAGACTAGTTGCTATTCTGTGCGGCGCAAACATGCTGAACACACAGAGATATATACGAGATATAGATATAAAAGGTCTGGTGTACAGGTATACAGAAAGGAATAATTCCTCCTATTGTAAAGAACAGAAATTATTACCAAAGATATTCAAAGTTAAGACAAAAAAACGTTCTTGGCTATTCCAGACTGGATTGCATTAAATATGGGAGCAACCTTAAATCCTCACCTCTGTAGCCTTGAGACCAGTTTTCAATTCTCTGTAACCCAAAATGGAGAACACAACCACACCTGCAAATAGCGATGTTCCACAGTTTATAAACACAACTGTATATGCATCCCTAACGCAATTATTTTTAACAGGATTGTAACTGGCGAATGCAACCAGCGCTCCAAAACCCAAGCCTAACGTAAAAAACATTTGAGTAGCTGCGTCTAACCATATCCTCGGTTCTGTGAGCTTGCTCCACTAAAAGTAAGCAAAAATTTTGAGTTCAGCAGAATTGAAATAAGCGAAAATATGTTCTTAGTGCATCCCTTGTCCGGTGCCGAAGAAAGTTTGGCAAGGCATATATATTTATTATATCAGCTACAAGGTTGCTTAAAAGGACTAAAGGAGATTTTACCAGAAGCTATTGAACCAATTGAATGTGCTATTATCTTTTGATAGCATATTTTTTTCTTTTATGTGACTATGGAGTTACTGCTTTTATATAAGTAATTTCTAGGCCCAAATCTTGTCTTACACTAGTGAGAGCAACACAATATTTAAAAAATTTTATTCTTCAATAAATGATTGATATATTTGCCGACAATAGGTACTTACGTCTGGTTTAAAGAAAATTTCGATTCCATTTTTTGCACCATCAAGCGTAATACCACGGAAGAAAAAAACGACAAGGACAATGTATGGAAAAACCGCTGTAAAGTATACAACCTGAAATGAAAAAAAAGTCGTACTAAACTTTTTTTTCCTAATTATATAAGTTATAAATTTCTATCCGCAAGGTATATAGTAATAAGCTTAAATAGTTCGTGAAAAAAGCTACATGGCAAGAACATGTTCACTCTTAAAACGCCTGATTTGTGCGAAAAAAAATGGGTTTTTTTTACTCTAAGATAGATAAAATAATATCTAATTTTATCTTGCAGAGTAAAGTGTTATTTAAATTGCTTTCTCTTGATGAAAACACTCAAAACCTGGCACGCATACTGACTATGTTGTCTCCTACTGGCCTTTAGTTTCTATATTGTAGGTGAGATTAACGTAGTAATGTTGATCTCAACTTTTTAAGACTTAAACCGTGAAAATATAAAATGTATTGATAGAAATATTTTGCAATATCATTTCATTCAGAAATGTTAACCAAAACAGTCGTACAATGTCATAGCACGAAGGAGGTTATTTAATACCTCCATTGTTATAGTTACAACACTTTAGCATATCAATAATTAATATCAGCTGTTAGTTAAAATGTCCTAATTACCTTTCCACTAGACTGGATTCCCTTTACTACACAGAGATACGTCACCACCCAGCCTATTATCAAACAACCCAATAAATTGGCATTTATACCAACTCCGTTATCTTCGATATCGCTTGATACTCTTAATACACGCTGATAAAAATACCATTGAGCAGGGTCCTTCACACAGCAGTCAGGAAAATCAGCTTTTAATTTTTCCCAGGGTGCTTTTAACGTTTCATTCGTACTAAATTCGGAGATTTTATTAAGAATGTTTTGATACTGATGATAATTGATGCACGATTCTTTTCCATCCCAGGGAAGATTGGAAGTGAACGACATGAAAAAATAATATATGCACCAGGCGAGCACAACAATATAATAGATGCACAAACAGAACGAAACCAAAATACAGGACCATCCAAGTCCGCGCAATGCAGGATTGAGTCGACCCCATGAACCAACACTAGAAGTTCGAAAACGTTGGCCAATTGCAAATTCGATAAAGAATAAAGGCAGTCCTTCAATGATCATAAAAATGAAGTAGGGTATGAGAAACGCACCTATAAACAGAAAAATAATGCTCCAATAATACTATATATAACATATACCAAGGAGTTTTAAACCTCCTTGCATATACGAAGTATCATTAATACATACACAATGTTAGATTACTACATTATTTAGCGCATTGTCATGGAAACACGTTCCTTCCCCTTGATGTTATGTTATGTTTGGATGGCCCTAAGAACACATGCAGCTTATCTCATAAATAAATAATACTTGTATATAATAAAGCTTCTATACTGATTTTGTATTGCGATCATGTAAAAAACAAATACCGTAGTTTGTTAAAAAAAGATGTCAAACATTTACCTCCTCCATTTCTTTGTACCAAGTAGGGAAATCTCCAAATGTTACCAAGACCTACAGCTAAACCGACTGATGCTAACAAGAATTCTGTTTTATTTCCCCAACTGTCTCTTGTGCTTGCAACTTTGATTTCGCCATCGGTCGTCGCTACTGAGTCTACAAATTAAATTTATTTCTAAGTAAAAACAACAACAACAACAACAACAACCAACAACAACAATTTAATTAAATGGCTACTAACAAAACTATTTTAAAACATTGTAAAATGGTAAACTATTCTCCATGACGAACTGCAATTAACATTCTAAAATATTTGATATCATTGCACATTGAATGAATAACTGTGCATTTCATTCAAAGAGAAAACTTGTTTATAACACAAGATCGAAGGAATGTTAAGTCTATGGTCTAAGGGCAAAGATAATCTTAAGCTTTGATACTTTATTTATCCTATATTTATGCTTTAAATTTTTTCCTTGCTCTTTTCGTAAATGTTAAAATTAAAACCGTTTGTGACTTTTAATAACCTCCATAGATATTCTAAGGCTTACAAAGTTAATAAGTTGCTACGAAGGCGTTGAGAACAACAAACTTGATGTTGTGTTGCAATAGTAAGAATAATAGCTATTGACGTTTGATAACTGACCATATATCTTTTAAAATTATTTTATTTTTTACGATGTCTAATGTCAATGAGAATAACAACAAATATATAGAATCATATTGTGTAAATATGTTGTTTACAAATGTTTGTTTGCTGATTAAATAATGAACTTATATTCTGATTAAATTTAACGATGTAAATACAAATAAATATCTGCAGAATATTGGCGCACGAACAAACAAGCAAAAAAGTAAACAACAAATAAGCGAGTAAACAAACAAAAAAACAAGTAAAAAAGCCTAAAGACTGACAAATAAACAAACAAACAAACAAACAAACAAGTAAACAGGTAAAAAAGTCTAAAAGCTGACAAATAAACAAGCAAACAAACAAACAAAAAAACAAGAAAACAAGAAAACAGGAAAGCAATTACTATGCACCGTCATGTATAGCAACTGAGTAGGAAATGTTTACCTCCAGCCATAGTTTAGCTTTCCTTGTATTAACGTGAGTGAGTTTAAAGTCTACCTCATTAGTGCAGTCGAACTAGCCTGATTATGTCTTCATTGACCTGTCCTGACTTATAGATTGTTGATGAGTAAAATAACAAAAAAAATACAGAACAGTAAGATTGATTTAAAGAAAATAAATTGTTTTCGTATCTATTGGTGACAATAGAAATTAGTTTATTACTCATTATAAATATAAATCTGGTCTGCGGGAAAAGTTTTAATTAAAATGAATAAAATTTAATCTCACGTACTTTCTTGTTTAAAGTAATATTTTGCATATCGAGTAAACCTGATTGGTCTAGCAGATGGATTAAAATGAGGAGATAACAGCGTTCCTATCTCTCTAAGTGACTCAACCCCCTACCCAGGTCCAACTTTGTTCTTCATTTCTTCTTTTCATACCAGATAATTTAGAGTCAATCTTACATGTACGTCACACTTTCCTGCGCCCCGAACTGTCATTGAACGCCGCTATACGCCTTTGGAACTAATCGGGGTCTTAAAATATGCACTTGGTGACATATTCAAAAAACGAAAAAAACCCTGGACACAAGGTTGCAAAAAATATTTATTTATATGTATATATATATATATGCTTCAGGTCATAATATATTATTTGATATCTTTCAGAACTATTTCGGTTTGTTATGCTGTCGCAATAAGACTAATCCGCTTTTTGTTTTCAGATTAAGCGCTGTAATGGCAATTCCCTTTAATGTACTTCAAGAGGTTTATTACAACTCAAAGATATATGCAAATTTATTTTGCATTGTCTATTGTTTCAAAAAAATATAAAATTAATCCTGAATATTACGTACAAACGTGAGTAGGCAATAAAAATAAAGTTGGACGTTGAGAGGAATACTCTGAAGACAATACAGTTATAATTTCATTGGCCTTTAGTTGTCAATATTGTCAATTCAAAAATATAGCAAGCAAATCTCTTTCTCACATGCTTAATCACTTTTTCCATGCTAAAACGTAGTCAGACACAAATTTGTGTTGCTACTTCTAGACATATTGTTGTTATAGATGCAATTTCGTGTGTTAATGCAACAGCATAGCCTTTTTAATGTTTGTTGGTGGGTACTTTTTAATTAGACTTTACAGAAATTCGTTCCATCTAGTAAACAACTTGAGATGGTTTGAGCTTTACTGGAGTATGGACGGGTGATATTTTGAGTTTTACGCAAACTAAAGTTTCTGGTAAGTTCATTTATAAAAAGGACTTTACACCTGAGGGTGAATTTCCACTCAAAAATGAAAAACAGATCGAATCAAAACAACCTGGACGAATTGGATTGGAACGGAACGGATCGAGACGAAACAAACTATTATAATTTGGAATCTGATTCATTGATAAACTTTTCCGTTCAGATCCGTTTCGATCCAAATTGAGAGTTATAATAAATTCAACTTTTCTTGCGGATGAAAATTTAAGATTCATTACTTCGATTTTTTGTTAAATATGTTAATAATTTCAATTGCATTTAGTTTTTTCTCTGTGCAGTAAAAAAATGTGATCCCTCTGTTTAGTACTTCCGTATTTTTGGTTTATGCAAATAATTTTGGCGTTTACGCCTAAATTGACTTAAAACCAATCTATCTCTTCATCACCTATTTTTTCTTTGGGGGACAAATCGTCAAAATATATGTCTACTGAATTTTCACCTGATAGTTCAAGAACGTATTAAGGGACATGGATATTGATCAACCTGCTTTTTTTGGGCTTTTAAACATTAAGCGCCAGTAATGTTGTTCCACCTACTGTTCTCGCGGCTTTGCTGTGGAAATTATAATTTCAAATAAAACTTAGCTTGCAAATTGCAAATATGCATGTCAATTAACACAACCCTCTAACTAAACAAATTTATCATTAAGGGCCATTTAATAAAATAAAAAGAATAGTGTTTATCCAAAACAGTTCTTGATTTAAAACATTATGATTGCAAGAGTAAAAAAAAAAGTTAAAAAATAAATTTTAAATATAGTTGGACAAAGATAATTTATGTACACGAATTAGACAATATCGTTACCCAACTTATCACATGATATTCTAAACAACATTAAAACAGAAAAATTCGGAAATCGGTTTTTGTTGAAAACACGTATTTATAAAAAGGCTTGAATTTGAGAGACACAATGTTTTTACATGAATAATCTCAGCCATTATTTAATGGCTTATATTTTATTTATTTCTGAAAGCGTGCCCGAAGTTCCAGTTTGCAAAAATTATGCGTCCACGTGTATAAAAACTCCCATACAAAACAGGTTAGTTATGAAAATGATATACATTGTTATGTATTATTTATTTTGTCTTTCTATCCCTTTCTGATTGTAGAATCGATTCTCTAAAAATTTCCTCCATCTCCGTCTTCGTCTTTCTACGACTTTGGTCTGCCCACGAGGGATCTGGTAAATACTCAACCCAACTTGAAAAGAATCGCTTTTTAAAGCCTTTGGCATATTCATCTGGACGGGAAAGAAAATCTTTCACCAAATACAATAGAGTTGGCAAGAATGCTGCTGAAATTATGACGGCAATTAAAGCTTGCGCCCAAGTTGGATAATTTACTTTTATTAACGAAGACTTTGAACCATCGTATTTTGGCGAGTGAGGGTCCTGGAGTAATAAATAAGTGATTTTAGTAACAAAAACATGACCAGCAACCCGACGTTAACAACGATGGGTTGCATGGGTTGCTCAACGCAACGTCGCATCAAAGATGCGGAGTTATTAGTGTACGTTAAGTTCTTACATTTGTGCACCCGACATAAGCATTATATTGGGCGGGGTTTTTACTCAAATCGTTGATGTTGGTGACGAAAACAACCAGAAGCGCAATTGGTGAGATATATTTCCAACAAATTAACCAGAATGCATTTGGTCTACTTCCTGTCATGTATTCGATATCATTTGCAAAGCTAAAAAGTAACAGATGTTTCAAGTCACACCACATAATAATTTGTTTTTCAGGTTAAGAAATTTCTTAAATTCCGACTAGGCTAATACGTTCATCTGAAAGATGGGCAAGACGCAAAATCGTGAGGCTTTTAACTTACTTTTCAGATCCATATATCCAAGTTACTCCAATACATTGAAAGAATGCAATAAAAAGCAGCGGTAAAGTCACAGAGAAATCATCAAATATTTGAAATATGTAAAATCCATTACCAGCCACCAAGCATAAACCAATTAGTAACATCATGGCGGCAACAATAGCTAAAAATAGATAATTGACGAACACAACAAATATAAGAAATAAAGTTATAAGGAGAATGTTTTCTAAAAGTACAAAATATGAGCTGGAATTTTATATACACCGCACAATGAATCTGTAGGATAAACACTAATCCCATAATAACTGTTTATGAGGGCAATACCGTAGAATATTGGCCGACGTCACAAATACGTGACAGAGGTCAATATTCGAAGTTATTACCTGGCTAAAAGGGCGGCATCGATATTTTCGAAAATCGCGCAATGTGAATGGTTAGGACTTACGTCATAGCGGCCAATATTCCACAGTGTTGCACGCTACCATAGTAACCGTGTTTAAAGTTTAAATATTGTAGCATTAAATGTAAATAAACACGGAAAAAATTATTTTAAAATCCATTATCGTGTAAACATTACAGGTTTTTACTATAGCTACAACATAGAATTGGTTACAAATAAAAGTAAGTTTAACTTCTGTTTTGCGTTTTGTTTACTTTTTTCCCTGTTTATTTACATTTAATGCTACCATATTTAAACTTAAAACACGTTGCTATGGTAGCAGGCAAGACCGTTGAATATTGCCCGCTATGATTTAAGGTCTAACCAATCTTATTGCGCGACTTTAAAAAATATCGATGCCGCCTTTTTACCCGGGTAATAATGCGTGAGATTCCAGCAAACTTCAGGCACTTGCAATTTTTTTAACGCTTTTACTATAAAATCATTTTGGCCATTTTGCGTTACACGGTAATAGTGTCTTAATGCCACCTCGTTCCCAGCACCTATTGTCTCTTTTTATATCGTGACGGGGAGCCATCCAGAAATAAGAAGCAGGCTGAGCACAAGGTTGTTGATAATAAACTGTTACAAGGAACTTTGAGGGGTACATTACTTTAAAACCGTTGCGAGTAGAAATTTCTGACAAGATTTGAACATCTCAAACGTATGGGGTAAACAAAGAGTATTTCTTACTTAAAGCTTAATGACCAAACGGGCGTTCTGCTGTAAATAAGGGACCTAAAACCGAAGCTGTTGCTTACCTGTAAATAAACTCTTTTTCATTTTCACTATTCCCATATCAAAAAAAGGCGCGATAGAAGCTTCCAAAGTTCCAAACTCGGAATCAATTCCCAAAAGGATCAACATCATAAAGAACATTAGAGCCCAAAACGGCGCTCCATCCATCAACAAAATAGCGTCAGAGAAAGCCATGAAAGCAAGACCGGGACCTGAGCCAACCTAAAAACGGGTAAAAAAAATATAGCACACATTCCTTACAAAAATTTAAAGATAATTTGTCATGACTAAAAGGAAATACAATTTCTACTAAAGCTAAAAACACTTTCCCATTTACCTCTGTAGCCTTGAGACCAGTTTTCAGCTCTCTGTAACCCAAAATGGAGAACACAACCACACCTGCAAATAGCGATGTTCCACAGTTTATAAACACAACTGTATATGCATCCCTAACGCAATTATTTTTAACAGGATTGTAACTGGCGAATGCAACCAGCGCTCCAAAACCCAAACTTAATGTGAAGAACATTTGGGTGGCTGCGTCTAACCATATCCTCGGTTCTGTGAGTTTGTCCCACTATAAAAAAAACATCAAAATTTAACGTCTACCAAGAAACACATATATTTATCAAAAACTCTTTAATTGAATAAAAAATTTGAAAATAGTAGAAGAGAATAAAAAAATCTAAGACTTAAACTTGACACAAATCGTATGTTTTAGCACAGAACACATACTAATTTCACATACTGTATATAGTAATGTTCAGAAAAAGGGAAGCAACGTGGTAACGATAGTAATTACTTTTATAGCAGGACAATGCGTATGTTACGGGGTATAGGATCAATTGAAAATTATGCTAATCCTTTGGGTATTTTGTATAAGGGTTAGGGCTATTGTTAGGATGTATAGTAACCGGTAAATATGCATAATTTTCATAGTAGACTCTTCTTGCTCACAAACGAAGTGAAGGGAAAAAACAGTAGTGTTTTAACAACTAAAGGATGTTAACAGTAACAAGTCAATCATTACGAATGGAAACAAGTGAACGAGATATTTTAAATCGCTTGAAAAAATAAAAAGGTAACCAAGAAGTGATAGTAAAGAAATAGGAAGCGGTAAAGTTGGAAAGTTGTAGCAAGGAGATGAAAATCTACTTGGTTGCAGTGCCAGCAAAAAAGGACTACAAAAATGTTAATCTTATACAATGTTGCAGGATAAGTTGAAAATTTGAACTGTAGGAAACTAGAATATTAAAGACGATATTATTTCAAAGGACAGACTGTCAGACTGTTAGAGGATTTAGAATTTAGTGACTTACACGAAGTCGAGCTGATGGCGGCGAAAAACAACAATGGCTATTTTTCCGGCATGTATGTAATTTACAGACTCGAACATATAGTATATCTAGAATTTTTATCTTCTCCAGCCTTGGTCATGTTTTCATCTCGGATAAGTCTTGCTGAAATATTTCTTTGTAATATACTTTTCAAAAAAAAATATTGAACCAGCGAGCAAAGTGCGCTAGTCTGTTCATTGCATGAAACGCGTTTGCCGGATTTTTGATATGTGCGCGGGATATACGGAATGTGAGCATTTTAACCGGTTCGTAGCCCCTTTAAGTACACAAGCAATTTTTTAAAGAGGCAACTATGGAGGCTTAGAATGTTCACACATTGCGAATAGATGTTGTTCCAAAATGATTTTTGTTGCGGGTAGGCCTTGAGTTTACACGGTTTCGAAGCGGGAGGATTCCGTTCCGCTGTAAAAAGTGAATAATTTCGCTACTATGTTTTTCGAAAAAACATGTCCACACGTCATTTCAAACAAAACAATTCTGAAATGAAACCTATCCGCAATGATGTGTGAACATGATCTAAAATCGTCCAACATGTTATAAGTTGTAAGAGAAATCAAATAAGAGCCATTTTGTGAAACAACTTGTGCAGGGATAGCCTATTGAAAAACACATGATCTATTTATTAAAATGTTCATAATTCTATAAATGAGTAACCATTAATGATCACTACGGTTTCGTATTCAGTTACTTCATGTTTTTAACGTTTCCAAGAATTGTAATTCATATAAAACTAACGATGGAGATGTAAATAATCATTGCATATTTCCTCGAAGTTGTAGGCATTGGGAAGACCGAAAACTTAAAAAATACCTATGAAACCACAGCATGGTTTTTAGAGCAGGTTCTAGATCAGAAGTAAGTAGATTTTAACACAGAGAATTGTTTGCTAATATACTACTGCTTACATTTCACTACTTACATCTGGTTTAAAGAAAACTTCAATGCCATTCTTTGCACCATCAAGCGTAATACCACGGAAGAAAAATATGACAAGGACAATGTATGGGAAAACCGCTGTAAAATATACAACCTAAAATAAAAGACAAACAAATCATCATATAATTTGATTCTTTCGCGAAGATTCAACGCATACATTGGTGTGACTGAGGAATTTATATTGCATTTAAAAGATAACCAACCAAACAATATGTAACCATTACCTTTCCACTAGACTGGATTCCCTTCACTACGCAAAGATACGTCACCACCCAGCCTATTATCAAGCAACCCACCAAGGTAGGATTTAAACCAACTCCGTTATCTTCGATATCGCTTGATACTCTTAATACACGCTGGTAAAAATACCATTGTGCAGGGTCTTGAACACAGCAGTCAGGAAAATCAGCTTTTAATTTTTCCCAGGGCGCTTTTAACGTGTCATTCAAACTGAATTGGGAGATTTTATCAAGAATATTTTGATACTGATGATAATTGATGCACGTTTCCTTTCCATCCCAGGGAAGATTAGAAGTGAACGACATGAAAAAATAATATATGCACCAAGCGAGCACAACGACATAATAAATGCAGAGAAAGAAAGAAACTACGATGCAGGACCATCCAAGTCCGCGCAATGCAGGATTGAGTCGACCCCATGAACCAACACTAGAAGTTCGGAAACGTTGTCCAATTGCAAATTCGATAAAGAATAATGGCAATCCTTCAATGACCATGAAAATGATGTACGGTATAAGAAACGCACCTATAAACAAACAAATAAAAAATACATACCGCCTTATTGTTAGTAAATTTCTTGCGCATGCGCGACAATTGAGCAAATCAGTATGCGTTTGTTCCAAAAAAAAAGAAAAAAAAAAGAAGGTAATTCAAACAAATAAGTCTTGCTCAAATTTATACTTTGTCCATTTGCGAGTAAAAGGAAAAAGGAGATACTTATACCTCCTCCATTTCTCTGCACCAGGTAAGGAAACCTCCAAATGTTACCAAGACCTACAGCTAAACCAATTGACGCAAGTAAGAATTCCGATTTATGTCCCCAACTATCTCTTGTACTTTTCACTTTGCCATCACTACCATTCTGCACTATCAAACCTGAAAAAAAATGCGATAAAATCCGAGTTTCGAAGAGTTGTAGGTATTGACAGAAAAACGACGACAACATAGAAAGCACGACAACATCGACGTGACACCAACAACACGAATGACAACAATAACAATTAAGAAATGACAACAATAACAAAAATAACAACAATCAAATAAAGACAAATAAAAATAAATAAATAAATAAATAACTATAAGTTGTCACGAACATTCAATTGTGAAGTGCGCAGTTAAGAAAAGCTGGAGTAAAACCAGATAAACCAATAAAGCTTTTAAACCAGAAACGGCGCCACGAATCTCGAACTTGCAGGAGGGACTCACATTCTAAGCTGGTTCAAATTGTCACTACACGAGGCGCCATCATGTCTAGCTCCAAGAGCAGAAATTTCGCATTGATTTTAGAGAAATGCAAGTCAAAAATAAATCGTCAAGCCATTTTTTATCAACATCATGGGTAGTACGAAACACAAAAGAAGCCCACTTTTATGCAATCAATGGCCGATACAGAGGAGGAGCTCAGGTACGAAGTTGTCACCATATTAGATGCTTCTTTTATATTTTTCCTTCGGTAAACTGAAAAAAGACGAACAGTTTGTTTTGTTCATTCCGCATCATTCTTTATACGGAGAGGAATAGTGAGGCTTAAATTGGATTACTTTAAATTATTAAATATTTCCTCTTTGAAACAAATAAAGGGTGCTTGCTTCACACCAAGTATTCAAGAAAAGTGAATTCGAGCGCTACAAAAACATCAACCTGATACCCAGGACTCTTTAGGTTTTTTCAATTAGGGAAAGAGGTTGCAAAAACATATTTGCTAGGAAAATATTAAGATTTTGTTCTCGCAACAGCTTTGAGCAACATCGAATGTTTTTTTGTAGATTTAATTTTTAAGAAATATATAACTTTATTTTGGCAATTACTGAATTTTTGGTTATAGACTGTAACAATCGATGGGTTAGTTGTAATGTTTCTCTTAAAGAAGTAAAGTGCTGAGACATGTATTAATAACAATAACAGCTTTTCAGAATCTTTACTTAGCAAAAAGTCGAACATGGCGAAATTTTTTAATTTTAAACATGCATATTTATTCGACTTACTAAGTATTGATATATTATTAGTATAAAAAGATCTTTTGACGATTTTTTTTTTTGACATTTTCATTTTTTGCCTATTTTTCAATTCAGTACCTATAAAACAATAACAAAACATGCATTGTGTCAGAACGAAGCAGAAGTTGAGGGCTAAAGAAGAGAGAATGCTCAAATCAAAGAAAAAGACAAAATAATTATTGAATTAAACTGATTCTTATAGTTTTCATTCCCCTTTTGTTAAAGTTTTTGTTGAAATTTTTTTTTAGTCTGCAAAAAGTGACTCTATTGTGTCAAAATGATAAAGCTAACTTTTATTTTTTTCCTAATTTTCTTTGCCGTTAAGGTAATGTATTAATGTATATTTCTTGCTAGAAACTCTTAACAAAATCAAATCGCAAATTGCATTCCCCATTATGTATGTACTACTACAAAAGTAGTGATAAGGTAATGTTACGTTCTCCATAATAATTTGCTTAGTGTAAGTCCTCGTGTCAGATCTTAAGAAAAGGATGTCCATCGCTAGAATGACTATTACAAAAGGTATGCTTTTTAATTAGTATTTTTACTTCAACAATGTTTTTAATTAGTATTTTTATTTCAACAATGATTCACCGTAAGCCTTCTCCTATATGTACATTAAATTTCCAATCAGATAAGAAATATTTTTTTTAAAGTACAGGTTTTTATTGCACGAATAATACTTTTCACAAACAACTATTTTATAACGTATTTTATCTATGCTAATGTTTTTTTACGTTAATGTCATATACACAAGTCATAATGTCAAAAATTTTCAAACAAAAATTCTTGATTTTTTATTAATTAATTAATTTTTTATTATTTTTATTATTTTTATTAAGTATTTGAAATACCAATGGGGTCATTGAATTTAATGGGACTATCTATTCACAATATCATTGAAAATTAGAAAAAGTGTCAAAGTTTCGAATACTGTACACACAAGCAATTACTTACACTCTTTGCATATTAAACACACGCACTTTCAACTTTTAAATATTCACAAACGTACTTAGAAGTTAGGTTAGATCCAAAACCCTAAACGGTGGTTATATGTGCTCACGTCAGCAGATCCAATTTTCTAAACCAACATGAGCAGGATTGCAGTGCATATTTACCAAAGGAGCGATATTCCAACACCTTTCCCTTCTTTCTGCTCAGCTAAACGCCCTTAAAGTCGCTGTTTGATATCACAAAGACAAAATCCTTGCCAGTGAGAATGACCTCTTTTTACTCATATTATGGATGAGCTGCCCTACATAGGGGTGAGGGAGCGGGATTAGGGTTAAGGGTTTGGAGAATTTGGTTTACTCAAAAAAATGCAGTGTGGATTTGCAATGAAAACGCTTGTCCTATAATATACATTCGACTACGTGTTTACACCAACGTGTACCCTGCGGAAGTTAAAAGCGAGTGTTTAAACCGTAAACTCTGTTTTATCCCGTGTTTTTGGTATTTATTTCTACCGCAGTTTCTTTTTTATTATATCTTAAGGAAACCGAACTTTAACAGTAATGTGGAAACTTAGACATAACTTTTTGTTTCGTCGCTAATTAAACTAGCTAATCAAATCAAGATAGCATTATAATGTTTTTATTTCAACATTTCCAAACTTCTTGGTTGCTTAGAAAAGACTTAATATCAAGCTGGATATTAATTTGTAAGAGCGAAAACAATACCAAACATTGATGACAAATCTTATTGTAGAGATGTCGCTGAATATTCATACTTTTGGAACAAAAATATCTTTGAAAACAGACTCTTCGCCAATTTCTTATAAACAAGTGTAAGAACAACTCGACCATGGTTTTTTGCTAGAAAAATTTTGCTACGAAAATTAACCAAGTCAGGGGGGGGGGGAGGATTTTTTTTTGAATTTTCTCATGCTAAGCGGGTTATGTATCATTTTAAAAATAATTTATGCATATGCTCCCTCGTTGTCAGAGTTTTTTGCCTTTTTGGTATAATAAAAAATGGCGAAAAAATTTTTTCGCTCCCTTCTGTCACGTAAAAAAGCAAAAATCCCTGGGTACGAGATTGGTGCATATGAATCTTAAAAAAAGACTTTTTTTTAGATTTAGAGAAACTCATCGTTTAAAATTTCCAATCAATTTCTTGCTTTCGCTTTCTCCCTTATACATCAAACTGACCTTCAATAAAAAGTGGCTAGAAATTTTACGTTGATAAAATGTCCATTAGTAAGTTATTACGTAAAGAAAAGTGCTCTTTTAGATACTCAAAAATTTCTCCGAATTTACATAAAATCCATAACATTTAGGCTTGATCTATTTAGTGATATAAATTTGCACAAATAAATAAATAAACAAACAAAATATAACAAACAAACAAACAAACAAAACAAAATCAACAGTAGGACTAACTAACAAAATACATAGAAAGTGAGAAAACATAACACTATAACAACCGAAAAATGGGAATATAATTACATTTTCATCCCTCCCAAAGTATGATATATGCTACAAGCCAACAAATCTCATCCCTCCGCCCCCTCCCCCTTTCCCCCTTCCTTCCTCCCCTAGCATATATTTTCACTTGTTTAGCACACAACAATTAGATTCTTACCATCATCCGCCATGACTTTTCGTGCATTTGTGACTCACTGGATTGCTTGAACCTTTTTCTAACGGTTATACATTATGTCGTATGTTAAACAATACTAATCAAGGCGAATCATCTCTAGCATGCATTGTTTATATCAGCAAGATAACTATATAGAGTTTTTTTTTATCTCATTTGGGAATTAAAGTTGATGTGAATCTTTTTGAATGAAAGTTAATAAGCGATTTTAAAATTAATACTTTTCACGTTCGTTGTCCTTACTGTTATTTTTATTTTACTCTATTTATTATTATATATATTTTATAGGCAAAAATAATATAATATTAATATTACGTTGACAAGATATTTATAATTTTATAGGTGGAAGTTATTTGGGATATGCAAATTCTCTTTAATATTTATGCGTAATTAGGTTACTTATGGTAAGTTAATTAAGAGAATATAAAGCAGAAATTTTAATATCTTTTTGCTGTATTGTATCGTAAAGCTGTGGCTTAAATTTGATTGTTTCACACAAAAGCTCATAGTTTCTTTTAAAATTTCAATGAACACTATAAACCTAGTTAATACCCAACTTGTTACCCAGAGCTTTTAAGTAAATTAAGCTATGCGAAGGAGCGGTTGTTTTAATTTTTACCTGTTTAATCTGCGCGTTTTTTTTAAAACCAACCAAGCTGGCCATTAATTTTTCTATTGTTCTAAACAATAGGCCCATTGTTTTTAATCCTACTTAATATTCTTATAAAGCACATTCTTATAAAGCATATTCTTATAAAGCATATTCTTATAAAGCATATTCTTATAAAGCACATTCTTATAAAGCATATTCTTATAAAGCATATTCTTATAAAGCATATTCTTATAAAGCATATTCTTATAAAGCATATTCTTATAAAGCATATTCTTATAAAGCACATTCTTATAAAGCATATTCTTATAAAGCATATTCTTATAAAGCATATTCTTATAAAGCATATTCTTATAAAGAAGAAAACGTGTAGACACAAGGCTGTCGTTAAACTTAAACTGATGAACTTGTTTCTCCCTTCAATTTACGTCCAATAATGTTCGATCTCTGTGTTTTAACCTTCCCTTATGCCTGCCCCGAATTGACGCCCACGGTGGAAATCCATTATTTAAGGAACGCCTGTTTAAGTTTAGGGTCATTTTCGTTATATTCAAGCGAACATTTAATAGCTAATTATAAATAATTATTCTTCTGTCACGCGATTATAAGATTATACAAGGGATCGATTATTATAAATAAATCTAAATCATTAGACCCCTTAACAGACAGGCGAACAAAAAATTATTTTGTGGCAGCCAGAAAATAAATTTTAAGCGAAAAAAAAAAAATTTATTAATTTCTAAATCCTAAAACCCATTAAGGTAACTACTACAATAACAAATAAATAACTATATTTCACAACCACGTATCCATATTTCTTTTTGGCAACGTTTTTACAGAATTTGCATGGCTGTATGGGGTGAAAATAAGTAGGTTTTGGATATATTTACCAGTAAACATCAAGAATAAGATCTTTGACTTGAGATTTTGAACTAAAGAAATATCTGTCATGACCAACAACAATATTTTTTTCATGTTTTAAGTTCTTTTTCCTTAAGACTTAAATAAAATTGATTCATAGTGAAACTTTTTTATGGAGCATACGACCAACCCAGTCAGTCTGGTCTTTAAAATCAACACTTATCATAAACGTTTATTCAGCAGCCGTGCTGCAGCGCAGTTCGCCTCTTCTTTAAGGGAATTAGTATTAACTAGTCGTTAGCCCGTGGAAAATCCACGGGTTCACCCGTCCTTTTTATACCGCATTGCGTGCTTCTCGCTAAGCTACCATTCTGCGTGACAGACAGACAGACAGATTATAATATAGATTTAATTTTTGCGAAATATTTTTTCTAAAATAAAATTTAATTTTCGCAAGAAACAATTGTCGCAAAGTTGGCAAGTCTTAATATTTCGCTAGAATTAAATTTTGCAAATTTCGCGAAAAAGGATTTGATGAAATTTTGTTTCTCAATTTATACTGTTTTTCAAGGGCGCAGAAGCCATTAAACAAATACTGATAAATCAGAAGAAAAAATCATTTTTTTAAAAGGAAAAAAAACATGAAATTTCGCGAATTAAGAATTATCCAATAAACTTCGCGAAATGAGCCAAAATTTTATCGATGTACTAGAACACAAAAACTCAATAAGTCTTTTCAATGAATTCGTCACATATATGAACCACTAGCTATTTTGCGAAAAAATAAAAAAATATTCGCTTTTGCTAAACAAAATCCAGTATTAACGTACGGCCTTTTTCATACCAAAGAGGTACAGGCCAAGGTAATCAGAATATCCGAATGAAAGAAACGAATTTTAAATGTAAAATAGACATTACCATTTCTCACAGTTAATTTACATACAATAAAACATGAATATTTCAATTGGTAAAAATTATTTTACATTCATGAATTCAACATCGACAATGAGTAAGAGCGAAAATTTCACAAGGTTTAAACATTATTTTTGAAATTATGTGAACAATTTGAAAAAGCGGGGAGTGAGATAAACCATCGTCATCAGAAGCCTCTCTTAATCATAGGTTTGTTACTGCTTCAGTTCGAGTTATGTACAATACAGTTCATATTTTTCGAAATACTTTGTAAATATACATCGGTCTAATAACTTAAAAAACAAACAAAAAAACAGTGTACATATATATACTTGAATTCGATCCAAGGATATTTTCCAACAAAGGCTGAAGCATTTGACAATCACCTATCATTTTCGTTTGCTAAAACAAACTATTTATTGAAGGCTTATTACGAATATGAGGCTACTCGCGACCGAGTTACGCGCACATAGTCGGGTGGTTCCTCTTCAAATTCGGTTACATAATCGCCGCTACTATTTAATCGTCTTCTTTTCGCCTCGCTAATTATTTCTGAAAGTTGTTTATTAATACCATCGATAGAGTTTGCAGTTTCAATGTTTATTTCACAACTGCTTTCATTTTCTATTTTATTTAAGCGTGGACTGTTTCTACGCTGCGCCTGATCGAACTTATGCAAATTACGAAACCTCTTTTTACCCTTTTTAACCAACCGTGACGTCTTCGTTTTATCGTCTAGTTTGTTCGTCTCACCCTCAATACCGTTCTCAACAAAACCGTTTGGCAGTGGAGCAACCTCTGTGTCCAAGCTATGTACTTTACTTGATGAATGTATTGACTGTCTTGGCGCAATATCATAAGTTTCTGTCAACCTCCTAGTAACTGTTGACATCGCTTTTACCTCACTGGAAGAATGTTCAACAACGGAATTTTTCGGAGAAGACTGCATCTGCGGTAAACTTTCTTCGTTCTTCGGTACAAGCAGTTCGAATATATTTCTTTCGCTTTCGGTCTTTGTTATCCCGTTCTTTCCCTTCACTTTTAGTTCATGCGGCGTATCGCTGACACGCTTTTCGATGTCTTTTAGAGGAACAACTTCAACTTGACTGCTGTTTAACAAATCGTCCTCTTCTAGAGTCTCATCAAAAAGCGCCAGCCTCGTTCCGTGCTCAGCCTCGTACTGGTCTTCAGTCTGGTAATGTTCAGAAAAACAACTAAATCTTGTAGTTCGATGTCTTATAAAGTCCATTTGGTCTCCGGATAAATCTTCGTTCTTGTCGAGCAGTATGTCATTCTGTTTGTAAAATATCTCCATAGAAGTGCGATGTAACTCTTTGCGTACCTTCTCGCGACGCACGATCATGTAGCACAAGTTACGAAGCTGAAAAAAACAATACCCACATGTTGAGATATCAATAAAATGATACGTTCTTCTCCGCTATTCGCCTTAAACTGTACAACAGAGGCTTAAAGAAAAAGAAAAACGCGGAAATAAAATAGCAACGAGGGCGAACATCTAACATACGCGTTCTAAATCCTGACGAAGGTGCAAAAATCTCTCCATCTCAAGTGTTTTTTGTTGGTTAATGAACACCACACCCTATGGTAAGAATAAAATTTATAAAGTTAAAATATCATTCACACGGCCGGAAAAAGAAGAAACAAACCAACAGAAATTGAACTAACCTGTTTTCCACTCAGTTTTTCTTGTTGTTCCAATGTCAGTTGTATTAACGGTGCATTATCATTCGCCTGTATTAAACAAGAAAAAAAGTACGGAATATAGCAACACGATTATATCCCGGAAACGCCTTCAAATGCTCAATTCACATCTCCACTCTCACGAAAAACACGGCTTACCCGTCTTTTCATGGTCCAATAAGAAAGTAAGCGTCGACACGCCTCATTACTGATTTTCAATTCACGAGAAGCTTTCTTGATTGATACCAATGTGTAAAATTCAGACTCCAACTTCCGAAGCCTAACATACACAAATAGTTAATTCCGAAAATTATGCAAACCCTAATATTTATTTTCTTTTTCAAATTTAGAAAATCGCTAACTCACTCTTTCAGTCGGTTATTCTCAATATCTTCGCCACATTTTGATCTGTTGGGATTTTGCTCGGGTGGCACGGGAGTGCAGTGTTTAGAGCAAAAAGACTATGAAAAAAGAAGGTGCATAACAGAAAAATTCAGGGGGTACAAGGAGCACAATAATCAGATCAAACCACTAAATCAAAACAAAAAATAAATACTATAGGAGTTTAGTGGTACTTAAAACTGTGTCAGTAGATGTTTTATAGTGTAGCTTACAGCGCTCAAATTAATGCATGCATGCTACATACAGGAGCACAACATAAATCTTTTTCATCATTGAAAAACGAGTTCTCAATATAAAGAAATCAATCTTTTTTAAAAAAAGGGTTAAATCAACTGTTTTGGATGACCGAACTACTTATTTAGATAATTTTCAGTGTACGAACCTATACCCTTGACATAAACTTACCATGTGCTGCACATCATTCTTTTCTGGTATAACGACAGTTTTCATTTCAAGGCCTTCCTTCACAGCACACGTGATGTGATATGCACGGACGCAGCGCTTTACCTAGATGCAGAACAAAATCACGTGAGCTCCACAGCGAGACGCGTCATTCGCACTGTTAAAGCAAATACTAAAATACGTTATTTGTTTGACGCATTAAATCTGAATGCACATCAAAACAAACAAAAGTGCAACACAAACCAAATATATTCGAAAAAGACTCCAACAATAAAAGTGTTTAGTTTAGTGTGGACTTTTTTGTGGTTACATGGAATATATCTGCAGGTTAAGCACCTGCGATTTATTTAGGATAGAACAAATCGTACTGGATAGTATAACGTAACAGGCGTTTATTACACTTTGACTGTTTACATGACACAGCTTACAGGTTCAACCTGTTTCAAACTGTAAAAAAATAAATGTTTTTTTTTTAACAAAAGAATCCGAATAATTAATTAGCGACGTTTATATATGCACTTCGTCTTCGTTGTTTTCTTTTATTATTAAATTGTTTTGTGTCACCTATTATTAGAATATCTTGTCAAGAGATTATGAACGATCAATGTCGTTGATTGTCTGTTGCTATTATTATTATTATTTTCACGAACTTTATGTATTTTTTTATATTGACGCGTGTGATACGTTAAGAGTGGTTTCTGAAACTGTCTTCGCTTGTGATTGGTTGTATTTTGGAAAATTTGGTCTATTTTGTTTAGTGAAGTAAAAGTAAAACCGTAATAAGTGAAATTTTAACTTGAGGACAATTAGCTGTGGTAAAGAGATGCTTGTCTCGTTGCAAATTTGTTTTTCTCTCTTACTGAAACCAACATTTTCGAATTGTTGAATGTAATTATCATTTAAAGGGAAGAGCTTATTTTGGTAAAACACAATGTAACTGAAAGAATCTTTTACGTTTTTCTTTTCAATCTTTGAATCGCAAGTTGTATGAACAAAGAAGATTGGTATTCACTTGTTCATCATCTTGTGAAGAATTGTGAACCAACTTCTTAATGTGGCAGTTCTTTTTTCAAACAAATTCATGTGTTATAAAAAAAAATATAGAAAAAATATATTAACGTGTTTTTTAATCACTGGAAAAAGTGTTAAGATATATAATTAAAAAACAGAATATGTTAATTTCAGGAAACTAAGATATAGTTAAAAAAGAACATAACACATACAAAACAGGACACCAATATTATTTTACTTTTATAGAACAGGAGAATGTTAGCTGCTAAGACATCTGGTGCAAATACTATTAGTTCTATGAAGTATTAGCAAGATTATTAAGAACACAACACGCCATGACAAATAACCTGGAACGGAAGCTACAACGACTGAAGATAGTGGATTTTCCTGAAGAACACAGCTACGTACCTTACCCCGAGTGCAGACGGGACAACAACAAAGGAGAGTATTTGTTTTCGAAAATGAATCGCATCTTGAAAAATGCTAAGCGAGAAACAGAACGAGACACACAGGACATCGAGATGAAAAGAAAACAACAGAAGAGATTCTGCGAGTTGGAAATCAGCCGAGCTCAGAAAGATATCAAGAAAGCTAAAAAAGCTTTATTTTATAGTCGCCACATGGGAAAGTGGTTCAAAGAAGTCATAACACCCGATACCCGACTAACTTCCGATAATAATAGGGTTAAGCGTCATCAAAAAGAAACCTTAAATATATCAATAGAACCACGCAGAACCCAAGGCAATATCAACAAGGAAGAAGATGGTGCATTAACTAATAACGACGAAGAAAATCAACGCAAGGAAGATACAAATGCAGATTTGGTTAAACAAGACAAGGGGTCAGACACATTTATGGAGGATGAAACAGTTGAAATTTTAAATAGTGAATTTAACGAACCAGACAATATATCAACAACGCAGGATGCGATACCAGCATGCAGTTCAAACGATGCAACTGTTTTAAATAAGGACACCGATAACACGCATATTGAATACGAAATAAAATTCCAGAACGATAACAACCGGCGGAAGAAAGTAAAACGAAGAACTTTTTTAAGTAGAAATTACAATCCGAACAGTGACAGACTGTTTAATCGCTATTTGAAAGAAAAAAGAGCAGTAGAAAAAGAGATGCACAGTAGATTTCATTCAGGCGTGTATACAAGATAATCGAAGAAGCAAAAAATTTAAAAAAGCTAAATCATATCTCCCTAACGCAACGAAAATATCCTCTTAGGGGAAGTTTCAAATTCCCACAAAATCCTCCAACCCACCCTCTAAAAGACACCTAAATTTTGAAGCTTGTATAAATATACTTACCGAACATTGAACACACGCTCCGATTTTTTCACGACAAACGCTACAACTCAAGTTCCATCTACTGGGCTAAAGAAAATAACAGAAATTTACTGTGTCAATACGCTTCCACTTGTACAAAAATTGTTTGGTTTGTGGTTTCAGGTTGTGTTTCATAGGAAAATTAAGTTAGACACTGGTACATATGGTACCAGGAACCACCGTAATAAAAAAAATCTTAACCTACCGGTATTTTATCTTTAGTGATTCTCTCGATGTATCTGACGTCTTCTATTTTCACTTCCGGCACCCACCACGCACAAATAACATGAATCCATTCGTATGAATCTCTAAAAAAAATAATAATTAGATCTGTGTTTTCTCTTAAATATTTCACCATATCACGATAGCTTAATCTGAAGTCATTATTCAAAGAACTCAAGAAGACCTTGACTAAGGAATAAATCGTTTTTAAAACTAGCAATAACCAATTTTGCCCTAAATCGTGAAAGTTAAAAATATTCTTAAAAGGCTTAAGCGTGAAAATGTATTTCCTTAAAATATAATAAAATAGGCTAGGCTATAGACAAGTTAATTCTCGCGAACACTTATTTATTCTGGAATTTCTTTATGACATAACAAAACTTTCACTTTCCCTCTTATTGTTTAAGGTTTCATGTAATAACAGCTAACTAACTCTTTAAATCGATTCCAAATCATGTGATTTTTTCGTTGATGACATTGAATTGCAACTTTACACGTTTAAAACCTTCTTAAACATATAACAATCAACACCTACGCCCATCTCAAACGTTCTTGCAAAAAATCATTAAAATAATCGTTCACGAAAGTTACTTCTTCCGAAAAATTTAAAAGGGTCATTCACAAAAGTTATTCCCTTTAATTTGACTATTTTTTTTACATGCGAAAGTTTCTTTCGCAAAGGTTTCTTCCTTAAAGTAAAAAACAAAACAAATTCTTCTATATTTACAAATACGATTGGGTAATTCTAGGCCTGTTCAAGACATGATAATATTTATAGTATTTAATGGCAATGACTGAACAGATAAGTGGTAATATTTTTAAAGTTATTAAACGATGAGTTAAACTTTCAACTAAAATTCAGTAGAAGATAAAGCACCTACTTAATTCGTTTCATTGCTCCTCCTTTGTTGGGACATAAACAACAAGGCGGTGATAATATTCCACGAGAACAAGGGTTACACAACCATGTTCCCTCAGGAATTTCTAGCACTCCATAACAATGCTAAAAAAAGAACGAACCTGTTAAATATTGTCTTTTGCTTCATAAAATTACCACTTTTACACAAAGTGTTTTTATTTCATATGAATGTGTGTGTTTTCGTGTTTCCAGTGACACTCAAATTTAACGTTAATTATCACCTCACAAATTCTAGATAATTCATTGAAATTTTGATTTTTTTGTGACCGATCATTAATTAGGTGTCCGAGTAGGTTAGGGTGTAAGTTAATAAGGTAAACCAACCTGATGAGCACACATCATGCAAGCATCACAGAATATAATTTCATTGCCATCTTCTGCATCAGGCTGAAAAGAATGAGATAAGATTGCTATTTTCAATTAAATTTTTGTCTTCTTAATAAATAGGCATCTCGAACAAGTCGGTCACTCGTTTTCAAAAAGTAAATTCCAGGTGTTTCCTAAAGTTCTGAAAAATCATTATCCAGGAGTTTTGACAGAGAATAATTTAACAACCATATGATTAAGAAGACACAAACACGGTCAGTCTATATATTAAATGTTTTTATTTTGACACTTGATTTAGCTTATCGATTTGAAAGATGAAGGCAGTACTTCGAACAAATTGCAAAAGCATACCGATAAACAGACATTACAAGTTGTGGATTCATCATACTCAATACTGAGGCCTTCCTTTGTTGCAACAGCATGTGCCATTTTTTCAAAACACTAAAATCGAAAACAAAATTTTCAGACAACCTCTATGTAAAAGTCACTAAATTTGAACAGTAAAATGCCACTTAAAACTGATGTGCTTATGATTGTGATACCTGGCGTTCAAAAAAGGTTATCGCACGTTCCATGGTTAATTCGTCAACATCAGTAGCTAATCAGAAAAATAAGAAATATAATGGCATACTAAAACCCAAAACTAAAGGAAACTATTTTTTCACTTTTGAAGATTGTTTAATGATTATTATTGGATTTATGGGTAAAGAAAAAGTTTAATAAAATAGGAAAAGATTGATCTTCCGTTAAAAAAAATAATAAATAAAAAATGTCAACAAAGTAATAATAATATTACTCACTTTTCTTTAAAGTTCGAATAGATGACATATTTTTTAGCCACCTAACATCGACATCATCCAGGTCGTAATTACAAGAAGTGTTGCTTCTATCAATTGAGGCAATATATTTCTGCTGGTCAAATTGTAAAAACTCTTCAGGCCTACCAAGAAAAAAAGTATAATAAATTGTTAGAAAAATAAAGAGACTAGCTGTTAGCTCGTGCAAAATTCCACAGTGGGGTCACCCGTCATACATAATTGGCATCACATCACCACATCGGTGTTTTGCGCATCCTTGTTCAATGAAATTTACTTGGACAAGAGTTATCACTATGATTATAGGTGGAAAAACCCCATTTTTAAATTAGTTCACAAACAGAAGGACAGAGAGAAAGTTGGAAAGAAAGTTATAACATAGATAAATTTAGACAAACATGAAAAACTCAAGAACATTATTTTGATAATTATTTATTTCTTTGCAACATTTTAGTTTAAATGTGAAACTTACAAAGAAAATGAAACCTCGTCTCTTGGTATGTCTATGTCCAGTTTCCTAATAGTGAAAAATTAATTACATTAAATTATATTTAAGCAAACTTGTGTTTTTCTGATATAAAAAAATTGTTTTCAAATTTGTTCCTTGCTTACCTGGAGATTGGGTTCAGTAACTTTTCAGGGTTGACAGGAACCTAAATAGCAACAATTACACCAATCAAAGCTTTTACATTATGGTTCCTATAAAATATTGTCATTTAAAGGTAGTGACTGCTTAAATCGAGTATTCAGTTAACTGAGAGATCAAATCTTACTATTTACGAATTTCAATTTAAAAGTTGAAGAACAAAACTTCCAAGCTGTAATGTTGTTTTTCTGATTTTTGAAGCTTCCGATGCTCCATGCTTCAGATCACATTCCCCATTTTGAAATCAGCGCTGTGCACAAAAACAAGACTTTTGTAATATGTTTTCCATTTACGTCAGTGGTCATATTCCATCAAAACACAAAACCAAGAGGTCTCAAGGAAATGAATGTATTTATCAAAAAAACAAATGTGAGTTTTACCCCTGTCACCAAGAGGTTAGATTCGAATGAATAATTTATTACTTTGTTTTTTCCTTTAAAACTTTGAAAAAATGAAGGGCCTTGTACACATTGGGAAAAAATTATGTAAAGAGAAAGAAAAAATACGGGAACGAAATTACTGTTATATCGTGCAACCAAATACATTTTTGGATTTTTTATCGACAAAAAGTATTTAAAATGTTTATTATATACTAATTAGGTAAAGCTGCAATGTCAGCCCGAGTTTCAAATATAAGTGTTTGGAAATATTTGCATGAAACCGGGCCCAAGTTTTACATCCCGATAGGATGCCACCAAATCATTGGGTTTGTGGAAGAATCATGGCATCGTGTGCTGCGTATGGTTGCAGTAATAAAAGTCAGCGTAAAGAAGATAGAAGTTTCTTTCGCTTTCCTAAAAATTTATGAATTTATGGAAAGCATGGTTCCAAGCAATAGGCAAAGTTAATCCTCCGAAATATAGGAGACTACGCTCTGACCATTTTTGGTGCCATCACTATATCCTCATAAGGAGAAACTAAAGGAAAGAATAAGTTCGAAAAAAAGAACAGAAAAAAATCACACAAAGAAGTTAGACTTTGATAATTGCAACCGAGAACAGGTTAGTAAGGTGGGAACGAGGTTGTCAGGAAATTATTGAAAACAAGTCTGATTATCACATAAATTTACTCTAAACTCTATTTTCCCCTTTAAAAAGTTCAAATAGACGAGGAAGACACTATCAAACCCTTATTTTCTGTGTGCTATTCGAAACCGACAAAGAGGTGTGTGGCGAGGAAAAGGAGAAGGAGTTTGGATATCTAAGATATATCATTAAGAAGGTCATTGTACGTGCATCAAGTGGTAAGAAAGTTAGTGAAAAAAAGAGAAGAAAACATCAATGCGAAAACATCAAACACTCAATCAAGTGGTAAGAAAGTTAGTGAAAAAAAGAGAAGAAAACATCAATGCGACAAAAATTTGCACCGACAGAGCAGCCTGACAGGGATAAAATCATTGAGAACTCCTTGAAATACAAAGAATAAAATTGTCATTTATAAGAACCCGTAGAGTTATTTTTTCATTATCATTTCATTAGTTTTCCTTGCCTCCTCTCCTCTCCAAGAACAATCCCCCTTCGTCGGGACTAGGGTACTCTTGACTATCCTATTCACAATACAAGAGGGTATAACACAACATACACCTTTTCCGAATCATTAAAACTAGGCTGGGTTTCCGAGCCACATGTTCTTACGGGTTCATATTGAAAGCCAATAACATTAATTTTATTGCTTTTAATTGCCATTTTTATTGAAATTGTTTTAAAAAAATTTAAAGAATGTATCGAACGACTAGAATGCAACCTACATATGTATCCCACAAGGAATAAAAGTGTTACTCAGGGGATTTATGTTTTTTTTGCTTTCAGTCCCGAAAGTAGTATATGACCACTGATGACAAACGCATGATTATGCAAATTAAATTTTTTACCCAGTCTCTAACTGCGCAAGCATTGAGAATGAACAAGGCTGTGCTTTGACATGGCCACATGAAATAAAGTTTTGTTTATGTTTTTTTTATGAAAGATTAAAGGGAAAGGTAGCAGTTTTCTTTGTCAGTGTACGAATATAGGTTAATATAGCCATTAGAAATTTCAAGCAGTCACTACCTTTAATGAAAAATAATGTTTGTGCATGCCTATTATTTTACATCTAAGAGAAAATAAAAGTTTCAAACTCCATTTAAAAAAAAATTAAAAAAAAATCAGCAAACTGAAAACTAATCCACAAAAGAAATTGAAGAGCAACAAAAGTAATAAAAAATACACAATACCTGCACACCCTTTTCCCATTCTTGCCTCCATGTATCTTTTAACATCAAGTGTTCCCCTGGTGGTAGTTGTTGTGAGTCTGGTATTTTCATAGCAGTTATAAAGTCAGTGCGAAAGACCTAAAGTTTGTATGACATGTGTTGATTGGTTATTTGCTCTATTAAAGCCTTATTAGAGTCAGTTTTATTTTACATATATATTTTTTGTAAAAAAAAATTGAAAAAAAGTTAGTAAAGTCCTATATTTTGCAAGAAATAAATTTTTAAAATTTTGCAAAAAAAGGATTTGATCATGCTCTATTATATAATGTATGTGCTGACCAAATGGAAAAATTGTTTTTCAAAAAAAAAAATTTAATTTCACGAGGTTTCCAATTTTTTTGAAACTGACAAAACTCACAAAATGTTAACCCCTTTAACTTTCTTTCATACCATAAACTATTGTGTTCATACCTCTGCTAACTTTCTACCCAGTTTATTCTTGGAATTTTTTGAGGAGTTTTTCTTAGATGGAATAGACGAGTCAGCATCTAAGATGAAGTAGGTTGTACATAAGACAAGGTTTGCACGAAGAAAAAAATCTTTACTTTATACAATTTAACTTTCAAAAATAATCAAATATTAGCAACAAAACAAAAGATATTCATGAGTGTATTACTTACTCTTTTCTTCTTTGAAGTAGGATCTAGTGATACTAAAAGAGAAAACATTTAACCGTGATAACATTACTATTTGGGCCAAATCTGCAAAAACAAGTTTTACAAAAATAAGTTTCACAACAGGTATAAAAATTGTGTTTAATAGGATTAAGAACAAAAAACCAAACACTTTAACTTCCTGCAGTAACAAGTTATTACTTAGCAATGATGTTAGTGACTTACTGCTTGCCCTGTGAATGTCCCCTACTCCTTAAAACAGCCTTAGGGGGGTTTACAAGCCACCTGGAGGCAGTGATTTGCAGAGTACTGAAAACCTGTGTACTCATTTTAAACAGTGTTTTAATAAACTCCCAAAAGAAAATGAAGTTTTTATCTTGGGAGATTTTAACTGTAACATGCTTTCAAAAATATGCTTTTTCCTCCAAAATAAAGGAATTATGCTCCACTCTTTTCCTAAAACAACATATTAAGGAACAACTTGTGTTACTGAAAATAGTAGCACTCTTATAGACTTGATACTTTCTAACAGTTCTTGTATTTCTAAAACTGGTGTCATGGATTTAGGCATCAGTGATCACAATTTAGTTTATGTGATCAAAAAATTCAAAACGCCAAAATTTGAACCTAAAACTATCAAGGTTCGTAGCTACAAGAACTTCAGTGAAGAGGCTTTTCTGGTCATATTTTAATAATTATGATGACCTTGATGAAGCATGTGAGAAACTGAATAAAAATGTTCAAATAGTGGCTGACAAACATGCCCCTTTCAAAACACATAGATTTTCTGGCAGTGTTGAGGCATGGGTCACTGATGAATTAATAACAGCCATCAAAGAAAGAGACTTCTTAAACGGAAAGCATTAAAAACAAAATCCATCATAGACTGGGAAGCTTTCAAACAAAAAAGGAACCAGAATAGGTCTCAAAAATCGACTCAAAAACAAGTACTATAATGACGTTGTGCAGGACTTTCAAAAACGGCCAAAACAACTTTGGAAAACCCTAAATAAACTGGTTCCCGATAAGTCAGGCAATACTACCTCGAAAAACAAGTAGTCCAAAACGATGGTACGGAAACTTCTGGTGCCAAACTAGCCTCTAAATTTTCTTTTGACACTACTAATGTCAATCCACCTGTTAGCGGACACGTTTTTCGGTTGGCTCAAAGACCAAAAGTGTCAAAAAAATAATTAGTTCACTAAAACTTCACGACTGCTAAAAGCAGGTTTGTCACTTTGAGTATTTATTTATCAATTCTTTTTAACAAATCTTTATTTACTGGTTATGTACCTAAATGTTGGAAGTAGAAAAGGGTCTCGCCTATTTTTAAAAGTGGCAATAAAACAGATCCTACTAATTATCGGCCTATCTCCATTTTGCCAATTCCTATGAAATTTTTTGAAAAGTTAGTGCATGAGCAAATGTCTCATTTTATTTCTGAGCACAACTTCCTTAATGACAGACAGTCCGGATTTCGCAAACTCTTTTCCACAGAAACTGCAGTAGTCGATGTCTCTGACTTTATTCTTACTGAGCTTGACCAACATAACTTTGTTTGTGCTGTGCTCATTGACCTTAAAAAAGCTTTTGACACATAAAATCTTGTTAAAAAAACTATGGTGTTTTGGCATCAGAGATGCTGCCTTTGACTGGTTCGAGTCCTACTTAACGGGCCAAATGCAGCTGACTCTTGTGAACGACACAGGATCAGATCTGCTTCATGAAGACACTTGGGGTGCCTCAGGGATCTATGTTGGGACCCATGCTCTTTCTTTTGTATATTGATGACTTAAAATCTGTTATCAATTTAAACTACCACCATCTATATGCAGACGATGCAATAATTATTTTAAAACTTGGATACCCTTGTCTCCCAGGTCGAGTTAGAACTTTCGCAAGTTGACCTCTGGCTGAATAATAACAAAATGACTATTAATACGGACAAAACTAAAACAATCTTTTTCGGCAACCACAACCAGTTAAAAAAAGTAGAAAACAAAACTATCAACTATATGGGTATTCCTTTGAAGAGGAGCAAAAAAGTTAAATATCTTGGGGTAACATTTGATCAAAAAATGCAATGGGAAGAGCACATTAATGACATAAATAGAAAAATAATAATTAAATATTCTAAAATTAGAACCATTGCATCCTGTTTAACACCTCACACAAAAAACCTTTTAATTAATGCACTTGTCATGCCATATTTCAACTACTGCTCATCGGCATGGTCTTGTGCCACCCAAGGTAGATTGGGAAAACTAGAAAAACGATTAAAATGTGTCCGTACCTTTCTTGGGAGAGAGAGGGAATATTCCATGAATAATTTACTCATCAAAAACGATGCCATATTAGTTTTCAAAGAAATGAATCACATTGCTCCTGATTACATACGCTCAAAATTCCTTTTGACAAAAAACTGTCATAATCATCAAACAAGAGGGGCTTCAAAAAACAGGTTCACACTTCCCTTGGTCAACCCAGAATTTGGCAAAAGAGCCTTCTTATTTAGAGCTGCAAAAGTGTAGAATAATCTTCCAGACCAAGTGACCTGTGATGGAAGTCTGCTTTCTTTTAAGATTTCTATGTCTAATGTATTTGGCAAATTCTAATGGAGATCACTTTTTAACTTTTCAATTTTTCTTTTTTATTCTTTTTCTATTCAATTTTCACAGATTATAAATGTTACTATGTTTGTTTGATTGGCAGTCTAAGGTTTATCATTTTTTGTTTCTTTTTCTGTTCTAGTGGCCCCCAATGGAAACAATCCACTAACTATAGGTTTTTGTGATTTTCTGGGCTAGCCACTTTAAATATTTATTGTTATTATTATTATTATTATTATTATTATTATTATTATTATTATTATTATTATTATTATTATTATTATTATTATTATTATTATTATTATTATTATTATTATTATTATTATAAACCTTACAGTATCCACAATTTCCAAATTTTAACAAATTAAACAAACCAATGGCATCAAATATGTACATGCTTGGAGCCTGTACATGTTGTGAATCTAAACTTCGTTAACATGCACCAAAAATAAAAACTGAAAATGCTATTTTGACGTGAAGTGAATCCATGCAAAGATCAACTGCAAAATAAGATTCCTATTTAGTTCTCCTGTTGTCCTTTTATTATAACTCATAAACCAGGTATGAACAATAAAATGTCCACTTTCAGCACATGTAATATTTAAATTTGTTTGTAAGCTTTTCGCTAACCACCCCCCCCCCCCAAAAAAAAAAAAAAAAGTTAATAAATTTAATTATAACTAGTTGGTTGCCCGTGGAAAAATCCACGGGTTTCCCTGTTCTTTTTATACTGCATTGCAGGTGTCTCACTACTTGCGGTACCATTTTGCGTGACAGACGTATACAGGTATTATAATATAGATTAAATGTCAAAATTTTTATTTATATATATAAAAATATGCAATGATTTGCGATAAAAAACAACTGACCACGCCTTAGATGGGTGCTTACAAATCTAAACTGTACTGTAATTGATTTGTCAACCCTTGAAGGGGACATAAAAAGTAAAGCGGTAATTTTTTCGGCAAAAATGAAAAAAAACACAAAATGTAGCATTTTAATTAAAAATCAAAATTGTCAAGACTAGATAACAAGTACATATATTTAACTTACTACTTTTCATCCACAGCAACAGCCATCCTCATGTCCATAGCTAAAAAAACAAAAGGTAGTTTGAATAAAAATAAAAATACCAGGGTTTAGATAGCCAACCTTACTTGTAAAATCTTATTTAACCTATAATACTGCTCATCATTTTTTTGACCAGCCGAAATTCTCTGCAGCAAAAAGCCTTTTAGATTTCTGATTTGGCAAATGTTGGGACAACAAAGTATCCATACAAAAGTTAAATAACGCCATATTTTTTTTTGTCAAGACCACGACACACAATGCACAAATGAAGAGATGCTCTTTATTACATAAAAAATAGAGCAACCAGGCCTAGCCATGAGTTTTTCATCTGGCACACAGTGCATTGTGCACCTAAATTAATTTATGTATGCAGTGTCAGCACTTGTAGTAAGCCAACAGGTTTCTGGCAGCTAGCAGCTAAAATGCAAGTCTCTCGGGTTAGAATGCCACAGGGTGAAGGGTCTCTTTAAGAGACAAGAGAGGAGTTGAACGTCCTCCACCATACCTTAGTTTAAAGGGGCGATTGTGGAAGTCCCATGAAATGCCACATAGTGATGGTGTAACTTTATACAACACCCAGTCCAGTCTGTGAACGGTTGGTGCTAGGAAGGGCATCCAGCTGTAAAACAATGCCAACACTCATTATTAAAGGCCGTAAGGACAGTTGATCAGACAAACTGGGTAAACGAGTCTGGAACTCTAAGGAGTGAAGGTGTCACGCATGATAGGAAAGATGTCAGGTGTGAGCATTGTCAGACCGTTACCCAGCTATCACATAACAAGGTAGATAACACTAGGTTGAGGATGGCTAGTGTAAATGTTAGTACTCTGAGAGGTGGAGCAGGTGAAATAGTTGAAATGTTAGAACGTAGATCTGTTGATATGTGTTGTGTTCAGGAAGTCAGGTGGAGAGGAGCTTCAGTGAGATTTGTGGTAAGTAGGAGGGCAAGGTATAAGCTTTTTTGGATTGGTAATAGTGATGGATATGGAGGAGTTGGCATATTGGTTGCAGAGAAGTGGGTAGAAAAAGTAATAGAAGTTATGCGTGTTAATAATCGTATTATAGTGGTAAAGTTTTTAATAGGTAATAGGATTGTCACTTTTCTTTCAGTTTATGCTCCACAGTGTGGACTCAGTGAGGAAGATAAAGATAAGTTTTATGATGAGTTAATAGCAGTCACATCAAAGTTTGGAGACACTGAACTTGTCATGGTGCGCGGCGACTTTAATGGTCATGTTGGGAACATCTGAAGGTTATAGAGGTGTGCATGGAGGCTATGGATTTGGGAGCAGAAATAAGGAAGGGGAGAGGTTGCCTGAGTTTGGAATGGCAACGGACATGGTGGTTTGCAACACATCATTCAGTAAGAGACAGAGTAGGCTGATAACATATGAGTCAGGTGGCTGTAAGACACAGATTACTTCCTGGTTAGAAAGTCAGACAAGAAAGTGATGAAGGACATGAAAGTTATATCGGGGGAAGTGTGTTTCCCAGCATAGCTTGCTGGTTTGTGATATTATCTTGACGAGTGTTAACGAAGCCGAGGGAAAGTACAGGCCCCGTCGTAAAGTCTGGAAGCTGAAGGAAGAGATTGTAGCAAGACAATTTAGTGCAAAAGTTCATCAATTAGCCAACAATGGTCAGTGTGATAGTGACAAAGTTGAAAGTACTTGGACTACTTTAAAGAATTGTCTTCTAGAAGCTTCTGATGATAGCTGCGGGTAGACGAAAGGACCAGCTAGACATAGACAGACCTGGTGGCGGAATAATTAGGTTGAGCAGTGTATAAAGTAAAGAGGAAACTTTGGAAAGAGTGGAAGTCAGGTGGTAGTAAAAATATTTACTTAGAAGCTAAGCATCAGGCTCGTACAGTGGGATATCAGGCAAAATCAGAAGCAGAGAGAAACAGATTTGCAGATGTGTTAAGAGGGGGAAGACCAGCGCAATGAGGTATTCAAGATAGCAAAGCAAATGAAGAAGACTAATCAAGATGTTGTAGGTGAAAAAGGAATATGTAATGATGAAGGTGTTTTGGCTAGCACAGAGGAGGAGAAAAGGGTAGCTTGGATGAATTATTATCAGAGGTTGCTAAACACTGAGTTTGATTGGGATGAGGATAATTTGTCTGATGATGATATTGTAGAAGGGCCAGCTATTCAGATCAAGACAGAATGGGTAGTGGAGGCTATTAGGAAATTGAAGATTGGCAAGGCTGCAGGAGATGGTAAAAGCATCTGGATATATTGAAGTTGAGTTTATCACAAGTCTTGCTAATCAGATTATAAATGATGGTGTTATTCCGAGTGAGTGGCAGTCGAGTGTAATAGTGAATTGTTTCAAGGGCAAGGGTGATGCATTAGAAAGAGGTAACTATAGAGGTTTGAAGTTGGTTGATCAAGTAATGAAAGTTATTGAAAGAGTGATTAATAAGTTATAGTACAGTCTGAATGTAATCTACCGCGTATGCGCTAATATCACACCTTTGCATGGTGGATGGCTCACGAAAAAATATCAGAGCAATTATATTTCTTGTAATAACTAGATGCATTGTGTAAACGCATTGATAAGCTATTCCTTTACGTATTAGCGTGAAGTAATTAAATAATAAAAATCTTTCACAAAGTTTTATAATACATTGCGCGAGAATGTATTGTTGATTTAATTACTTAAAAAGATTCCAGCACGTTTAATTTGAGAAACATAGGAGAAGCATTGTTCACAACTATTAAATATCACTTTTTGTTTATAAACTTTTAAAATGCAATCTAAAAAAACATTTCTATAACCGCTTTTGTTTATAAACTTATAAAATGCAATCTAAAAAAACATTGCCGCTTTACGTTTATAAACTTTTAAAATGCGATTTAAAAAAACATTTCTATCGCCTCTTTTCATTTATAAACGTTTAAAATGCGATCCAAAAAACCCGCTTAATTACTGCAATTAAAAATTTCAAAAGAGTTCGCGCAAAATAGATTGCTAAAATTGATCTTGCAACCTATTGTGATTAAACAATCAATCGCGTGTGGCAATTGTTTATTAGCGAGGCAATTATTGTCCTAAAAAAGCAAAAGCTATTGCAATGTTATTATTCTGTGTAACTATTCATGCGAGTTTCACGTCCGCGGTAGATTACATTCAAACTTTTAAAAAGCGATCTTAAAAAACATTTCTATCGCTGCTTTTCGTTTTTAAACTTTTAAAATACGATCTAAAAAAAACATTTCTATAGCCCCTTTTCGATTTTAAACTTTTAAAAAGCGATTTTAAACTTTTAAAAAGCGATCTTAAAAAACATTTCTATCGTCGCTTTTCGTTTTTAAAAGGCCCACCTTGTTTACTTGCATTTTTGCAAAGATATTTCTGGGGATGGCTTGTAGTCAAAACCATGAAGTTATGTTGAGTTCCCAGATCATTGCCAGAGCTGTTTGTTTAGATAATCACGTAATTAGGCAGTATACACTAACAACATGTCAGGTTTAAAATCAGAAAACAAAGATTACACCCTCTATTTATGAATAGCTGACCACATAAACAGCTTGTTTTTCCTCAAGTCATTAAGGGCTGCCCTAAAAAATACGGACCTGTAATTGGTTTAACAGTGTATCAGGTGACATTTGCCCAACGGCGGGAGAATGTTTTTTTTTTCGTAGTGCAAATATCTCTTACAAATTTAATGGCAATAGGAGAACAGGCATGTGACCCCAAAAATATTCAGAGCTGTTACAATTGCATTTTGTGCTTAAAATCTAGGCAAGGAACATGCGTGTTAGTCATGACTGGTAAAATATTTCCAAACCTTCAAAGCTATCTTTCTGCTGTGTTGAAGTCATACCCATGAAGAAAATGTTGTCCGCGGTAAAAACAGAGCTGCCTGGGCTAAGGATAGAGTCTGTAGTAAGGAACAAAATTAGGATTTAGGGTAGACTGCTAACTAGCCTTTAATCTTTTAGCAAAAATTGGGAGACTTCCTTTCCCTCTAGCATCTTGGAACGGCGCCATTTCCCCCAGAACTTTTTCAGTCTTCAAGGTCAGAAAAAAACCTGAGCAAATCCACTTAAAAGATATTGAAACATCGAGCAAATTCAAATTTAAAACGAGGCTAAAGCCGATATTTTATGTAAAAGTATTAAATTGAAAAGCTTAAAATGTTCAAAGTCCACGGAAATTTGTTGACAGATTGGAATTGTTTGCCATCTTTTTTGACATAAAGAACTGGCTGTCATTTAAGTGACAAGAGCAAGTCAAGTTGTAGCAATGGGTAACCTTCATTTTTTACTCTTCTCTACCACACACAAGTTAGACGATAAATGTAAGACAGACTTATTTCTTTTCTCAATTATGACTTAATAGTCTTAAAAACCAAACTTAACAAGTGCGTAAAGCACCTCTTAGCTAGCTAGCACATTTAATTTAAATGTGAACTCAACCTTGTTAGCAAAGTTATATATTTAAGTTTCAATAGTACAAAGTACTGGGTAAGAGGTTATAAGAAAGTTAAAGGTAGTGTCTGCTAAAAACTAGAATTTATTTTACATAAAAAAAATATAATAGCTAGCTAGCTATAGCTAACTATTATTATTAACGAATTTTAGGTTTAAAATTAATAAATACCAAATCATGTGTTTTTAGCATTTTTAGCAGGTAATGCTAACTCCACATGTTATTCCTAAGACTTCTTTGACCAAAAACTTAAAAAATTTAAACAGGTCATTCATAAAAGATATTTAGGGGCCGTTGACAAACAGTTTTCTTCTCTGTTAACAGCAAATTGGCCGCTAGACTTAGACCCCCCTCCCCCCAGCCCCTTTAACGGCAAGTCCATTTCCCCTATGTTAGTTTTCGTCTCCTAAATAGAATTTTGCCCCCCTCCACGCTTTATGGAACAATCTTTGTGGACACTTATACGAACACGAGATACATTTTTTAACAACCAATTCTACATTATGTCGGATTTTTACTGTGGAAACATTTTCTAATTTGTTGAACTTTTTTCATTTTCCCTAAAATGAAACAAAAAAGGTGAGAAAGTGAAATTCGTCTCCATTTTTATATTTTAACGGACAATGCATTACCCCCTCCTCCCCCTAACGGCCAATTTGCCGTTAAAGGAGACGAAAACTGTTTGTCGACGGCCCCTTATATACCTGGATTTTGTGATTTTTCCAATGAATAGTTGGTGATTCAATTTTTGTATAAGTTTCGAGAACATTTTTTGAACTTTAGCATCATTGAAAATGTTAAAATGAGTAAAAACCCATCATTGGATTTTTTTGTTAGATCTGCTTTTATTTCCCTTTTTATATGAAAAATTAAAATGTTTCAAATGCCTGTTGAAGAACATATATGTATTATATAAAGACCATTTGGTGAGAGGTGTGTGATTGCAGGTGTTTAGGCGTGTGATTAATCGTACTTGCAAATTTTGTTTTCTTTATGTCTGCAGTGGCTAACATAAAGAAAACAAAATATAATATTTTAGTAAGAAATTTTATAATCCATCCTTAGCATTAAATTGATAAATATCGCTATTAGCCACGCTTCAACTTTCCGTAATTTTTAAAAGTAAAAACAAAATTTCTTTACCCTGTAACACTACACAGACGCTAGCGTTTTGGCATGGGAAAAATTCCAAGTGGAAGTTTCATCAAAGTTTACAGGCAGGAATTTAAACCCATGTATACAAAAAATCATGAGTGGAGTCATTAATTAAACTTTCTAACTATATACTTGTGGAAAAAACAAAGTTTAATATAAATTAAATTTTGGAAAGTTGAACGGTGGCTAATAACGATGCTTAACATTACAATTAAAAATATACAATAACATTAAAAATACATTAACATTAAATATTTAAAAAGACTTAGCTCTATAATATACGTCAAACATTATTTATACCTCGGGCTCCCTTTGAAATAATGTTCTGTTATTGTCAAATATTTTTTTTATCTATTACTCGTTTGTGTTTTTTTAGGTTTAATTTTTCAAAAGAAGGCCATAAAAAGATATAAAAAATTGCAGTACTGTTTTATACATAGGTTTAGGTTATTAAACCACAAAAACGCCACAGGTAAAAACAAACCAATTAAATATGCTTCCCAAAAAGACTTAAAGGGAACCTGAAGTATAAAATGATGTTGGACTCATTTTATAGAGCTTAAAAAGTTTGTTAATAGTCTTCTTAAATTTTTTAAAAAGCTGTTTATTCGCTTTAAAGAATTTCAGATTTAATTATGCTGCATAAATTATGATATTTAAGTATAATAGCAAATTTTGACGTTTACTGTCATCAGCATTCAAAATTTTTCATTGCATAGATATTATAAGGTGAATTGATTAACATAAAATTTTTTGCCAAAAATGACACATGGTCATTCCAGGCCTCTTAAATTTTTTGCTGGTGACCTCATAACTGGAATCTGTACGTCCAACCATAGATACATCAATATATACATCAGATCAAGTTCATTGCTGTGTGTTTATTTTTTGGGGCAATAGCTTGACAATAGATGGATGTTTGTGCTTTATGTTACAAAAGTATTTTATAACATTGAAATTCAAATATATTCTGAAATATTTGTCTGATGCCTAAATGAATCAAGGTTTTATATAGTATTTATTGAATAATATATGTTATGTAACATTTAAATCATTTACAATGTAGACAAAACAATTAACAAATACTAAATATGAGTGTTGATAATAATAAAATTACTGAATCAGCATCCCCACCACCACCATCACCACTAAAGAATTTCATTGCTGGCGGAGCTGGAGGAATTTGCCTTGTGGTCACTGGCCAACCTCTAGACACAATAAAGGTAGGATCAGTTACATAATATACAGCACTATGTACATGATAATTATCACCTTTTTATTGCAAGTATTTATATGTTTAGGTTTATTTTAAAACTGAAACATTATACACAGACTTATCAGAGTAAATGCTCTTACTCACACAAAGACATGCCCATTAAGATAATAGCTGACCAATTAATTGCTCACTCAGTTTTACCAAAAGCTTGTCTAGCCAAGCCATTATTTTTCTGTACATGCTAATCAATAATTTCTTTTTTTATTATTAATACAAATAAAACAAAATGTAAAAATAAATATTGAAGAAATTTGACATATTTTGCACAACGTCAAAAAGACGTAAAATTTGCAAATATTGATGTTTCCTGTTAGGTATATATTATTTTAGTAGCTAAAGGAAGTACACATTGTGTAGATTTCTAAAAAATCCAGTGTATATTTGTTGTTTAGGTTCGTTTGCAAACACAAAATGTCAAAGCTGGTGAAACCCCTCTTTACAGAGGTACATTTGATTGTGCAAAAAAAACTGTTCAAAGTGAGGTAAAAATTTGTTTATTCCTAAGTGTTGGACTTGAATTTGCATTCCACTTTGTACTGTTATTTTAAAGGTTTTTTTAGATTGTTATATATTAAGAAGCATAATTTAACAATTACATATTAAATATCTTTAGGGCTTTCGAGGTTTGTACAAAGGCATGGCAACACCACTAATTGGAATCTCTCCAATATATGCTATTTGCTTCTTTGGTTTTGGTGTAGGAAAAAAATTGCAAACAACTGACGTCAAACAAGAATTAACGTATGTTAATCAGAAATTTTTCATGATCATTTTCATTTATGATCATTATTTCACACATAATATTTGAAATACCAGTTATTTGTAACTTGCCTACTTTAGGTTGCCACAGATATGGAATGCTGGTATGGTAGCTGGCGTTTTCACAACTGTTATAATGGTGCCTGGTGAAAGAATCAAGTGTTTGCTACAGGTAAATTGTGTAATGCCTTATTTATTTTTCATTGAAGGGTACAGTTTCATTCAGTTCTTTAAGCTGACACGTTCTTTTCAAATATAGATTCAAGCTGGCGACCCCAAAAATGCTAAATACAATGGAGCATGGGATTGTGCTAAAAAGATCTACATGGAAGAAGGTTTCTTCAGAGGGATTTATCGTGGAACTGCAGCAACTTTACTTCGTGGTATGTATTTATTTTTGATGCTCTTTTTTTCACATTCCTTAAAATTATCAGTCTATTTATTATTGTTATAGTTTGACAAGCTATATTTACATATTCCTAATTTTAAGATGTTCCAGCCAGCGGTGCCTATTTCATGGGTTACGAGATGTTGTTACGGTATCTAACACCTGAAGGAGAAAGGTGAATCAAAATATTTACTTTTTTGTTGGTCCTAGTATTCTTACAATCTTTAAACTTAAATAACTGATTTTTGTATGATGTAAAAGGCTACCTTAAATGGAACCCGATATATAATATTTTGTTCAACAGTAAGTATTCTTACAATCTTTAAACTTAAATAACTGATTTTTGTATGATGTAAAAGGCTACCTTAAATGGAACCCGATATATAATATTTTGTTCAACAGTAAGTATTCTTACAATCTTTAAACTTAAATAACTGATTTTTGTATGATGTAAAAGGCTACCTTAAATGGAACCCGATATATAATATTTTGTTCGACTTATATTATAGAGCTTAAAAAGTTGGAACAAGTCTTTCTAAATTTTTTAAAAAGTTCTTTTCGTCTTTAAAGGATTTTGTTATTATTCAGTTAATGAATGCCTGATTTAATTATGCTGCATAAATTATGATATCATATTTAAGGAATAGCGAATATACATTTTCTGTCATCAGTAATTTTAGACCTGTTAAGTGATGTGCATTCGAACTTTTTCAATACATAGGTATTATAAAGGTGAACTGATTAACATAACATGTTTTGCCAAAATGACTTTTTTTCAATGCCCCATTACCCCGGATGTGCAACTTGGTTTACAATATAACTTTCTTTGTAAGCTTGCATAGGCTATATATGTTTTCTTTCAAAATCTGATTGCAATCTGACATACAGTTCCTAAATTATGAAGTCGTCAGCAAGTAAATCGTTATTCCGTTTTTGCTCAACCTCCTGTCAGAATAACCCAAACTTGTATCCTATCTAAAATATCGTTCTAGCGTATGTATATCGATCTAGCGTATGTAATATTTCGCACCTCGTGGACAAAAATATTGATTTGTTTATAAAAATCGGTGCCGTAAACGTTTTGGAACTCACTACAACGAAAAAAAGAAGAACATGTTGTCTCATAAAACAAATGTTGTATTTTAACGCATTTGAAAATATGAAATTCAAATTTTTCCTTTGATTGCAACCAAGGTGCGCCTTCCTGAAGATAGTATGTATAGTTGTAATGTCTCCCTCTTTTCACATTCTTAATGTTGACCTGTCCGGACACATTTCAGATGCATGTTCAGCAGTGTTAAACTAAAAATAATAAATTTGTATTTAATTTTATGTTGTTGTTTTTCTCATTAGCCGAGCACATCTTAGTCCATTAAGAGTCCTCGCTGCTGGAGGTAATTTTTATGTTTTTATTTGATATCTTTGTACCTTTGCTGCAGAATGTTTTTTTAGGCAAGTTTTTGAAAGCTACAGCTGCCTTCGCCGGGCTCCTTTTTGTTAAATTTTAGCTGTCTGAAGGGTGTCAAATGTATTTTAAATTACAAGAATGAGTTTGGAAATCGAATCTGGATAAGAACATGCAATGCAGTTATTTTTTGTCAAACTTGTTTAACTAACAAAATTCAACGATTTTTTACATTATTTTACTGTGACGTGATTCTGTATTTTTCGAATTGTTTAGGCACTGCTGGTATACTTAATTGGATTGTTGCCATAGGACCCGACACCTTGAAATCTCGATTTCAAACAGGTAAAATACGTTTGAGATGTAGACAGAAAGAAGCTTTAAAAGTTTTGCTCTGTTAAAACGTTTTGGGTTTATAAAAAAAAATTCTTGTAACATAATACTGTAAGTAAGCCATATAAAAGCTGACGTTATAAATTGCGTATTTTTAGCACCTCCTGGAACTTACACCGGCGTGCGTGATGTCTTTCAAAAATTAGTACGTTATTAGTTAGTTTGCCCTTATGTCTTGTTTTACAATGCTGTTGTGAAACTTGTTTAATTAACTTCGTCTTGTGATTAGCAATGAACGTATGTTACAAATGTTAAATCCGCTTTTTTTACAGGTAAGACAAGAAGGTGTATCGGCTTTGTTTAAAGGATTAACTCCAGTTATGCTTCGTGCTTTTCCTGCAAATGCGGTAAGATATTTGACAACATAGATAATTTTTCGGCAGTTAGATAATTTTTCGGCAGTTAACTGTTTAAGTTAACATCGACAAGACAGCTTATGTTTTTTATACTTATATAAAAAAATAATATTTTAGGCATGTTTCCTTGGTTACGAAGTCACGATGAAAGCATTGAACACGTTATGGTAGAGAGTTATTAGTTGGCTGTATTATCCACTGTATAAATATTTTTTGAAGATTCTCTCAATGTAATTATTTCCATGCTGGAGATTTATATTTTAATGCTTTTTATTTTCAAAAATGACAAGAAGCTAAAAAAAAAGCTAGCTCGAAAATTCATAAAAAAAGCTTCTTCGAACAAAGCTTTCCGTTGCGATAAAATATAAAGTCAATTAAGTTAGATGATTATTTTTTTAAAAAAAAATATTTCTTGTGAGCTCACAAAGTTAGCCTTACCTTAATAAACCCGACACGTTGTTAAATTTTTCTATATAACAAGTACACATAGCCACCATTTTACATTATGTGTTGAATTCGCGTAGTTTTATATGTTGGTACCAAATATTTTATGTAATTTGAGCCAACTTGTAATCTAGCAAATTATCAAATTAGTCGTTCTCACTTCCACATTTGGTCAGTAAGCTGGTAGTATTTTTGAATAAATTTGACGTATTTTAGACGTAATTGTTTAGTATTTGAAAATACAGTAGAATCCCGTTTAGTCGTACCCTGGGTAACATTCGTTTTGTCATGCGGATTTCTTTTTCCCCTTGGATTTAACGACCCTAATGAAGCCAAAATACTCCGCTTAAGTCATAGCCCGGATATCTTGGACATCGGACGGACATCGTTTAGTCGGACGAATTTCCTGGAGAGAAATCCAAAAAATGTTTCGGCCAAAAGTTCGTGTGAACTTCTTCTTTTTGCTCCTCTGACTTTTGACGCACTTTTTAGGGATTCTGGTAACCACAACCACCACCACTTGTTAAGAAGTTTTTTTTAAAATTATTGTACTAAGTGCAACTGTGTTTTTAATAAAAACAATGTAAACATTTTAGCTTATTTGTAGTTGTGGAGAAATACTTTGCTAGCACTATACTTTTTGGTTGAATATTTGCATTTTTGTTGTCCGTAACAGTTTTAGGACCCTAGAATACAAAAGAACTCTCAGGTATATCTACATTTTACATGACTTAACGTTCAGCATAGAAAGAAAAGGCTATTCATATTGACACAGTGCTTAATAAGCACCGCCCTGTACATTTTGTCTCTGAACTTTTGAATAATAATAAAAAATATTGACAAATTGATTAGTGTCATCATTTCGTTAGCAATGGTCATGACATGAAAAATGAAAATGGTCAATATTCTGTTTTCGTTGTGTTGCGATCACATGTATCTCTTCATTATGTTAATACATAAAAACACGACATATAACACGGCAAAAATTTAATTTGACAAATTTACTTATTTTTAAGTACTTTCGGTTGCGATTCAAATTAAAGTCCTATCTGATTTGATATATTAGGACCGCAGTAATGGCCGTAATTATGGATTTTTATCTTGAATCTGAGAGGACATAAGTTAGACATGCATTTGCCAAGCTCACTTTTTATTAATGGTTTTTTCTGAAATATAGGTCTAAAATACTTATATTCGGCATTAGCTATTTTGAGATCTTCTGAAAAATCGATCTTGTTTTCCGAAATACTTGATCCTCATTTGTGGATACTCATTGTCTTGATATGTAGATATTACAAGTCATGTTGAAGATTTATTGAAAGATTGCTAGCAGGGAATTCCTTCTTGTCTTCTTGCCTGTTATCCAGTAATGCAAAAATACAATATATATATGACTTTTTAGGTATAAAAAATCAAAGTTTATTCAAGGATGCATGGCTTAAAGATAAAATAATATCCTTTTCGGTTGACCTTTGGAAGCGACCACTACTTAGAAAAGTTCAAAGTGTACTAAAAGAAACTTTCCGTGCAGGACAAGGAGTAAAAACATTAGATACGCATGTTAAAGGAGCTAAATACATCCAACGAACTTCCACGAAATAGCCACTAGGACAGACAAAGAAGCATACTAGAAAGAAAAGAAAATTGGAAAAACCATACTTAAACTTTTATCCTTCCCTCTAACTACTTAAATGACGCAATGTATGAGTGCTTTAATGAATGGAGATTACAAAAACAATTCAATCAACTCTCAACGATAATTTATATTTAATTGCTTTTGCTAAAGCAACACTTTTAAACATAAATTTGAATTATTATTTTGTTTTTAATTTTGTATGTAACGTGTAGAAAACCGTTATATTCATAATTGCTTAAATAAAGAAAGACTGGAAGATACATATTAGAGATGTCGTTGTGTTTTGTTCCTGGTGGCCATTATGTATCAAAGAAATAAGAAAATCGTGTTATATTATCTGACGAATAAATTATACATTACAGTTTATCATTGTTTAAGTCAGTGATGACAAAAGAATTAACACATATGGATATTGATAATCAGAATATTACTGCACCAGCGCCTCCACCGCTGCCATCGCCGCTAAAAAATTTTATCGCTGGCGGAGTTGGAGGAATTTGCCTTGTGGTCACTGGTCAACCACTAGACACAATTAAGGTTTACTGCATTGCGTTTATTGCATTTACATACCTGATCAAGTCAACGTCG